>NC_041394.2:60400090-60620090 GCF_900747795.2 Erpetoichthys calabaricus
GATTTTTCATTTTTTGCTCAAAAAACATCTTTGCCAAATTAATGAAAAGTAGAAATGCATTTTGGTTACTACCAGGTCATTTTGATTTAATCCATTTTGCTCAGGTTCTTGTGTGCCATTAGATAGATAGATAGATAGATAGATAGATAGATAGATAGATAGATAGATAGATAGATAGATAGATAGATAGATAGATAGATAGATAGATAGATAGATAGATAGATAGATAGATAGATAGATAGATAGATAGATAGATAGATAGATAGATAGATAGATAGATAGATAGAAAGATAGATAGATAGATACTTTATTAATCCCAATGGGAAATTCACATTCACATATCACCTATGGGTAAGCACAGTAAGCAGTTGTGGGCCATGAACCACAACAGATGAGAAAATGGCAATGCTGATCATGACTCTTGTTGTTTCTCCATGAGTCTTTAGCTAGAGTGTTCCAACAGAGTGGAGAGTGGATAGCTCTGTTTCTGCACCGGAAACTACTGGGGGAGAAGACAAATAGCCAGCTACCCTGGCCTGAACTAACCTTCATTTTGAACTTTCTATAGGACACATATTATTTTCATAATATTAAGACTTCAGGTGGTGTGCCTGACCATTATGGCCTCTGTGGATTGTGATTCAGGTCTCTCCCTATCTCTTTATATGCATTTTCACAAAATTTCACATCAAGCTGGAATTTCTGTATTCCTCTCCTCATTTTTCATCTAGTCTAAATAAAATTACACATTAAAATGCACAAGTGTTTTATTATTTCACACATATTGGTATTTCCTGTGCTGCTTTCAAAATGAAAGTTTTACAGCACTCGGAGACAAGATAATGCGAAGGTCGCTATTAAAAATTAAATTGAATTGATTTGAAAAGGTTTGTCCTTAGGAAGTCTACCTGCTTTACTGTCGAAAGTGGTATTCTGTGAGGCAATATTCTGTATATCGTTATGAATTAAAACCCTTGATATTTCGTGTGTAACACCCTTGTATTTTCTTTTTTGACTATACTGCAAAAAGCCTACTATAGATCTATTCTTGTAAATTCAATATGGCAATAAGACCTTCCTCCTAATATCACTCTGTATTAGAGCAACATTTTTAAAAATATACTTTAATCTAGAAAAATTCCCAATTTTAAAATTATGCATCGATTGTATATCACTACCACAAGCATTTTTCTATGCGTCTCCCTCCTGACCCTTCCTGACAGTTTTGCCCCTTAAATGTTCCTGATGTGTTTGTCTGGCAGACTCAGAGGATTAAACCCGTTCAGTCTCAAGCAAAGAAGACTATGAGGGGGACTAATCCAGGTCTTCAAAATCATCAAAGGCTTTGATAACCTAAATTCAACTGAATTCTTTCAACTTAAGTATGAATTACGTATTTGAAGACGCCAGTGGAAATTGAGCAGAAATGACTTTAGGACTGAAGCTAGGAAGCATTCTTTACACAAAGAGTTGTGGGTATCTGAAACAAACTATCCACACATATAGTTAGAGCAGAATCCTTAACAAACTTTAAGAAGTATCTGGATTAGATATTGGGACAGCTTAGCTATTGGCTAAAGGACAAGCTTGATGAACTCAATGGTCCAATTTCTTACATTCTTATGTATATGTTTCTCCACATGTTCTACTTCTCTTTACTCATCTCATATCTTGTCTTCTTCTAATTCAATTCTGGCTATCGATATTGCTGTTTCTTCTCATATTTGTATCCTCATGAACATGCATCTGTCTGTCTTTACATGTAAAAGTATTTTCTATGGAGACTATACAGTAGCTACCAAATTGGGTCTGGCTTTTCAGTACAGAGAGGCTGATTCTTTATAGCTGAAACTTTGGAAATCCTTCTTTTACAGACTTTTACTATTTTAACTCATCCATGAGAATCAATGAATCTTCCAGTATACATATTAGGAACTGTAACCTACATCACAAATATAATATTCTTTTTGTTCTGTCTGAGTAGGCCTTGTAATGGATTGGATTCTGCCCTGTGCCTGCTGTTGCTGGGATAGACTGTAGTCCTCTGTAACCCTAAATTGATTGGTTTGAGTAAATAGAGAATGTTATGAAAACCACCCAATATGCTTTACAAGTGCAGAGCTATAGTACAGTGGTTGATGGTTTTACAAAGCTGAATCATGGGAAGGTTAAGAGATTTGATCAAGCTCACAAAGTGAGTCAGAAGAATGGATTGAACCTGACAAATTTGTTCTTTAAAAGTCAGGCTGTAAATCTCTAAGAAACACTATTTGCTCATAAAGCAAAAACTTTAACATATAGGATTGGATAGCAGTAAATGTAATTAAAGCAATAAGATTGTGAGAATCTGGAAATGTAAACATTTGTAACAACAAGTTGTATAATCAGTGGTGGTTGAAGTCCTTTTGAATAAAGCCTTAGGTGGGAAAGTAGGAAGGCACCCCTCGGTGTACATAGTGGGCAGTCAGTATTAGACTTTGACAGCTGGGGGGACTCCCTTAGTGCCCCTTCAGTTATATAATTACAAGATTGGCATCTCTCTGTTTACATAACACAGACTGTATTACCATTCCAAGTTTTTTGGTACAGCTGCCCCGTGCCACCCCCTTCAAGATGCTACCCTGGAAAGCTGCCCATGTCAACCATACCTAAATCCATCACTGTAATTATAAATAAACTATATACATTGTCATGCATGTGCTCCTGGGGTTCACCATCCTAGCTATGTTGAAGTAAGCAATACCACTCCAGAACAAGAGGGGTGCTCAAACTAACAGTTTCTTGATTTCCTCCTGCAGTTCTGAGAGTCTGTCCAGTGAGGGCAACTAACTGCAGCTGCAGTGTCCAGAGGTGGCCCTCCAAATCTGGTCTCTATAAAAGCAGATGATCACATGGGATGGCGTCTGACTTAAGGACCCGTAACCCAACTTGGACAGTGCTCCTAAGATGTTCTTGCCATAGAACACTGTTTTTGTTTACCTCATTTATTAAACAGTTCATCTGGCTGGTGCCTCAACATTCAAGGTGACCTTACTCTTCTGTCCCAGTCACAACATATATTTTGCATTTACCTTCAATAAGAATAATCATTTTTGAACAATTCAGGATGTTTTTTAAATGTAACTATATTGCACAGTCACAACTTTCAACAAATTGCAGAGCAAAAAAACAGAAGGCATATTAATGTACTGTAATTCAATGTTTATTATATATATTTAATAATCGGTATTTAATATAAATGGATGCAAAAGGTAATTGTTAAAAATATTTACATACAGATATTTTTGACTTGGAAAATATACAGTAAAACTAGGGGACCATACAGCTTTATGATAACATGATTAAGATACTGTTACTCTTATAGATTGAATCTGATTATAAAATATAGTTAATCTTACCTAACTCTCTATTGTGAAACAGTCTGATTTTATTCCATAGTCATGCAGATATGTAAATTTAATTTGCTTTTTAATTTTATTTTAACACAATATACACTAATAGAAAGAAAGAAAGAAAGAAAGAAAGAAAGAAAGAAAGAAAGAAAGAAAGAAAGAAAGAAAGAAAGAAAGAAAGAAAGAAAGTATATTTAATTTACCATCACCACTATTCAATGTGTAACGCCCAATATTGAAGAGTGGTGAAGATAAATATACTTTAATTCATACTCACTTCTCATCATTTCGTTTTTGAAGTGTCTGATTTGACATGGCTCCAATGAAATCTGAGTATGTGAGAGAAACATTTGAATCAGCTTGATTATGAAAATCAGCACACAGCGTACACCAGTCGGCAGCACGCCAAGACGCAATGATACTCCAATTTCAATGCAGCCTAGGGATAGGGCCGATTTCATCAGCAAAAACTGCTGGCTTTAACAGAAAATCAGGAATTATATATAAAAGAAATCCACTATGAAGCATCATGATAGTCACAATGGAGGAGTATAAATAATGCACTGTAACCTTGGCAATGAAGAAATGCGCCAATACTTAGATTTATTACATTGATGCGTGAGGTAAAGTTAACTGGAAATGGCATAACAAATAAACAACCTGCATCAGCACCTGTCATCCTGTCCTTCATGTGTATTAGTGTGAGCTGCTAACAATAAAAGATAATAGCAAAATGAAAGTCAACTGATGAGCCCAAGAATGAAAAGAAACTGGTGGCGGACAAGAAATTCATGAGCATCAAAATGAGTGCAAGCAACTCAAAGTAAATGTGACCATGATGTACAGTCATAATACCAAAAAAATCATGGAAGAGTAAACACAAGAGTGCCTGAATACTTGATTTAAAGAAACAGAACAGTGTAATTTGATTGATTTAGAAAGCACTTTTTAATTAAATGAAATGCGGTTAACAGCTGACCTTCCATTAAGTAATTAATTGTAGAGTGTCTTTGAAATGTCTGTATGTTTTTAAAAGTAAATAAAAAAAAATGATGTAGTTATAATTTGCAGTATAACTCAGTATAACTCCACACCCAATTTAACAGTGAGAAGAAACTTACTCTTTCTTAATCCTTCTCATTCTGATTGGAGTATAGGGCATTTGTTTTAAAACTCCACCTGTCTCTGTCTTGGGCTGCCCAGTTTGCCTCACCCCAGGACATTGCGATGTTCTTCATCTATGTCAGTATGGTACTCCTCCAGTTCAGAGCTGGCCTCCCTCTCTTCCTCTATTCCTGGAGATTCTATTCTAGGGCACGACGTGCAATGTTAGTCTGTTCCCTGTGAAAGATGTGCCCATTCCACTTCCATTTCATTCATTGAATGATGCCAATGAACAAACTGACTGATTGTTAAAAGTTACTAAAACCAATAATTTTACACACAGGGTTATATGTAAGCAATGCAATTGAATTTTTTACTTCACATTGAAAGTGTTTAAAAATAAATGAAGACGGTCTATAAACAACTTCTCTGCTATGAGTTTAAAGTCTCATGTTATCTCATTATGGGAATATAAATAATGTCTTGTGGGAAAAAGCAATAAATATATTGTTCTCTCCTCATTTTAAGTCCATTTAATCCAAATCACGGCATGGGCTGCCAAAGCCTATCCTAGAAAAGTCAGGTATAAGGCAGGAACACTCCCTGCAAAGAGTGCCAATCCATTGCAAGACAGACATACACCAGCACTCACATTCTCACAGTAACTGACTTGGGATGTGAAAGGACACTCAACACGGACAATAGCCAGGTGCAGAATTGAAATGTAGAGGACTGAATCTGTGAGGCAAAAGCTATCAACGTAACACAAAGAATTGCATGCAATGAAAGTTATGTATAACCTCCCCAGACTAAATAATCCACTGAATGCTGCCAAATATTAAAAGAATCACAAATACAAAAGCACAGCCATATAGAGATATCCATTAAATGAAATGATCCTATACAGTTTATGTAATAGATAGTGGCAGATATATTCAAGGATATCAAAACACAGTTCATTATACTAAAAAAAATTTTAAAGGGCAAAATTAAAACTGGAATTCACAAAAGTTTGATAAAAATGAATTTAATAATAGTAAACACAAAAAAGACAAATCACAAATAACATTAATCATGTCCCAAGCGTAAGAATTAGTCTAATACATTTTATTCTATGAAATGTCAGGCCTAAAAGTAGTTTCAAAAGTAGATACAGTAGAATGTAAAAACAGTGCAAGAATAAAAACAAAATTGGATTACTATTGAAGCAACAGGAACCAGCAACTTGTCATTGATAGTACAGAGAAGCAATGTAGTATTCAATAAAATCATTGAGCGCTACTGTGCAACAGTGGGTACATGTCTTGTTTTTGGTCTCGATGTCACTTATTACAGTTCAAAGAAAAGCTCATCAATTTCAAAGATTAAAGATGTATATGGATTAAAGGCATATTAATGCCTAAATCATTATTTGCAAGGCATAAGTCAGCCCTGGAAAAAATGCCAGTGTTTCAAAGGTGCGTTCACATAAACAGACACAACCACTTTTCTAGGCCAGTTTAGGGTCCCCAATTCATTTAACACACAGAGGTCTTCAGCATGTGGGAGAAACCAGAGAAGCAAGAGAAAGTCTACAGGCAACTTCTTTTGATTAAATTCCAGCATGTTATTTGTTTCCTCTTGAAATATTAAATACTTGATGCAAAATGTTCTTATAATATTTACTATAAGAGGAACACGGCTGATTGAGTCAATGGTCATGCTTAAGCATATCCACAGTATATTTATATTTCCTGTTATTGTTTTACACTTTAGCATTACTTTTCCCTAAAGATGATGGTAGCAACATGGTGTCTAGAAAAAAAATGTAAAGAAAGTCAAGATGTAAAGAAGTGGATGATTTATTAGATGTATAAACAGTAGTGAGAGATTACTGCAAGGAGAACACAGAGTAGCAACTAAACAAAACAGAAAACAATAAATCTTACAAACCTTTTATTGATGTAACTAAACTGTCATTGGCCCTATCTACCTGGCAAAGCGGCTTATCCACATTACCACCAAACTACCACAAGGAAAGAGTCTCAAATCTAAACACATTTCTATACCTTTCTCTTTCTTTCTCTTTCTCTATATAACATAACATCTTCCTTGCTTCTGCCAGTTGCACCATTGCTTTTAATTCATCTCCCAGTTCCAAGCTCTGTAAGTTTATGGCCTCAAGGAGGCCTTAACTTCCACAGTCCTTTAACCTTTTAGGGATCTAACTAAACTGTCATTTTCCCTATCTATCTGACAGGCAAATAGAGCCAATGTCCCTGTTAGGTGCAGCCCCACTTATGCAACAGGAACATTGTGCCAAAGCTTCCTTTGAGAGGACCTGTCTGTCCCTGGCCACCCATATTCTCAGTTTACGTGGCTCATATCTCCTGGTTAGATCTCTCAGGATTAAAGGGTGGACTGCTAGTTCAGCTGTTATCCCAGACTGGGACCACATGTTGCTATCTATTAGCATAGAGATCTCTTAACCTTCTGCCAGCACTTCATGGCTTTGGCCTGCTTCCATAAAGAGGACCAGACTTTCCGGGCAAAGTTTGGGTTACTTGCTCACTAGCATTCTGGGGGAGCAGCTAATGCAAGTGTCCAGGTTTCATATCTTTCTCTATTACACAGGTGCCAGTTTTCTGTGGCATGTTATTAATTGGAGCCTCCATGAAAGCAAAAATGTGTGAGGTCTCAAACTTACCTGGCAAAGGCTTCACTGACCAGGCCAGGCCTCTTTTGCCTGCCTGAAAAAGGCCTCAACTCATTGGGCTTAATTCTCAATCAATTGGTCTGACGCTGGCTTTCCAGGCCTAAAAGGGATGAAGCCCCAAAATAACCTTTTTTTTTTTTTTTTTTTTTTTATTAATTTTATTGTAATCATTCCGTACATATAGATCAATGTTTACAAAAAATAGGATTGAAAGCAAATCAAACCCCACCCCTGAGAAGGAGAGCATGGCCAAAGGAGTAATACTTAAGGCTTGAAAAAAAATAACCTTTAAATGTCTTTCAATATCACAAAAAGCCCCATCAACTCTGCCAGGACAGAAAAAAAAAGTCCAGATGGGATGGAGAAAAAAAAAAAAACTAAATCTGCAGGGGTTCCAAGGCCAAGAGACCACCCAGCCTCACTGGGCATTCTACCTAACATAAATCTGGGGTACTGCCTTCAGACTTCACAATGATTCTCACTGAACTGCCTACTGTATCTCCACAGCCTTTACAGGACTGGGAGCGATTCCTAAATAGAAATGGACAGGTGGCCCAACCTCTTGGGATTCCACCAACAAAGAACCTGAAAAATACTCACATTTGAAGAGGCAGTACACCAGTAAATAAACACATATTAAACCAGTAAAAATAATATAAACACATGAAAAATATTAACTCAAACAACAACAATTATAAAACATAAAATACACATAACTTAATCTCAATGTAGTATAGGGCATGCCTACATAAACAAAGTGATTCCTGCTACACAAAAAGAGCAAAAAAGAAGAATACAGGTCTCAAAAGACAATAAACAATCAGACCTGCACATACTGAGCAAGCCTCATCCTAGACAGCCTATCCCCAAACTCCAAGAGCAGTGTTTTAATTAACAGAATATAAAAATTGGCCAGAATGGAGAAGAGAAAAACCAATGGAAAACCTCCAGTCCCAGATAGACAAACATAAAGTTCCTTTATGATTAAATGTTAATTAAACGATTCTGAAAAAGACAAAGCACAAAAAAAGGAGCAAAAATAGGATTTTCCTAAAGAGATAAAACCTAATAAGAATAAATTCAAACAAATCACTTAACTAGGAAAAGTACCTTAAATTAAGCAGAGGTTGAAGTCAGCACATCCAAATAAGAACACAATTCACCAGAGCAGGCATTAAGCACAAAAAATGCAACATTGAATCTGCTGTTCCATTTGCAGCTTCATCTTAAGTACTGCTGGGAGTGGTCCACAACTGGAACATAAAGTGGCCCCAACCCTGGAGGCCCTTCATAAAGGGGTCAGGGCAATGAACAAAAACAAAAAAACCTAATACATACTGTAGATTCCTAACACAATACATAACTGAAAACTAATTAAAAAACAGTGAATTAACAAAACACAGAAAGAACGAAAGCAAAAACAGACTCAATAACAAAATATACAACACTTATTTGAGAGAGATTAAATAAATGCAAAATAATACTTAACCTGGAGCTAAAACCATGATTCAAACATAACACAAGCTATGCCATCAGCTAAGCATTGCCCTTTCCTCTACGCTGGTATAAAGGCGTATGCTATTCCTGTCAGTGCATGCTTCCATCTCTTTTCTAGCATCTTGTTGGGCATTGCCCCGTACCAACCTTTCCTGTCAGCCATTCCGACTGTGCCACCCCTTGCAAGTTTTAACAACACCTTCTTATCAAACTATATTGTTTGATTCTATTAAAGTACTCTTATCTCTTTAAAAGTATGGTAAACATTTTCATTTATAGATTTAGAGATTTTTTTTTGCAAAGTAGCTTGCAGATTATAAGGAAAGAAATACATAGACAAAGGGCCTGTGTAAGTGTTAAATTGTAAATGTCATGTTGAATCTATTCAGTAACTGCAAGTCTACAAACCGTATTGATTAAAAATAAAGTATGGTAAAAGTATGGTAAAAAATAAAAAGCATTTCTACATCCTGCTAGATCAGGACTGATCTGTCTCAAAAATAAAGACTGATCGATCCAGCAACTACAGCAAATGGCTCTGGGCATCCTCTAGGGTTCTACCAGAAGTTCTTTTTCTATCTTGACTTGAAAATATAGTAATTTCTTTACAAAAAAAAACATGGCTGAAGGATAGCTGCTCTGTTTTTTATTGATCACAGCCTGGCTTTTGTTATGTGACTCATTTTCTTAGCAAACAATATTGTTTGTTTTGGAAAAATTATGTAACATAGGAGCACAATTTTGCCTCAAGCTAAAGAAGAAAGTTTTCTTACATATAGTTGTACTGTTAAGGACTGTTCAAGTATTCTCCAACTACAAAATTGACTGCTCAAGAAGTCCAATGCTCTAAATTCTTTCATTGTATAGTGGAGTTTTATAGAAGCACACATCTTTTCATCATCAAAGAACTTACCAAGCATGGTCACTGTAATGCTAAGCTCATAAAGAAATAATTCAACCCGGCTGAAAAAGAAGAAGGTCAGAATGTCTTCAACCGTCATTAGTTAGAAATCATTTTGCTTTTGTTCTGAAGCACTGTAATCTGCAGGATGGATTTTTTTAGACCTATCTCTTGTTCAATTTATCCATTTTTCACCATAACAGATCTCTCTGTCCATATTTCATTTTAAGTTTTTGCAATTTTATTTCCCAGCCCTTAATCGGATGTCTTGCACGCAAATATTGACTCTTACAGGTGAGCAAAACAGCAGAGGTTTGAATTAATAGTATTAATTAATAGAGCCTAAAATTAGTCTTGCATGCAAAAATAAAACTTACTGGAATTAGTTTTGTTTTTATTTATTTCATTTTTTTTGTGGTGGAAAGCAAGTAATATTGCTAAATATTGTTATTCTGCAGCTGAAATCACTGTCTTCATCCTCAGCAGCCCTCCAGTGCTGCCCTGATCTTCCACAACTCCTTCCACGCAGCTCTATACTACTGAAGAACTGCACATTCATGTTGCTGGTTCTGATGCTTATTTAGGGTCAAAGGAAACACCAATTACCCTCACTTTCCACAATTTCAGGATGCTTCTGGAGGCTCATCAGCAGCTATATACCCAGGTCAATTGATTTCAGCAGCGGAGAATTGCCCCAAAGTGCTAGCAGGTAAGTGCTCTATAGCCATGTCCCCCTTTATGTACCACAATAAATCATGTTTATGCATAAGGAGAAAAAGGCTACTTATGAGATGAAAATGTATCTGCTAATCAAGTCAGATAAGCTTTTCAAATGAATTAATTAACTGTGAATGTGGTAGAGGATATACAGTGGTGTGAAAAACTATTTGCCCCCTTCCTGATTTCTTATTCTTTTGCATGTTTGTCACACAAAATGTTTCTGATCATCAAACACATTTAACCATTAGTCAAATATAACACAAGTAAACACAAAATGCAGTTTTTAAATGATGGTTTTTATTATTTAGGGAGAAAAAAAATCCAAACCTACATGGCCCTGTGTGAAAAAGTAATTGCCCCCTTGTTAAAAAATAACCTAACTGTGGTGTATCACACCTGAGTTCAATTTCCGTAGCCACCCCCAGGCCTGATTACTGCCACACCTGTTTCAATCAAGAAATCACTTAAATAGGAGCTGCCTGACACGGAGAAGTAGACCAAAAGCACCTCAAAAGCTAGACATCATGCCAAGATCCAAAGAAATTCAGGAACAAATGAGAACAGAAGTAATTGAGATCTATCAGTCTGGTAAAGGTTATAAAGCCATTTCTAAAGCTTTGGGACTCCAGCGAACCACAGTGAGAGCCATTATCCACAAATGGCAAAAACATGGAAAAGTGGTGAACCTTCCCAGGAGTGGCCGGCCGACCAAAATTACCCCAAGAGCGCAGAGACGACTCATCCGAGAGGTCACAAAAGACCCCAGGACAACGTCTAAAGAACTGCAGGCCTCACTTGCCTCAATTAAGGTCAGTGTTCACGACTCCACCATAAGAAAGAGACTGGGCAAAAACGGCCTGCATGGCAGATTTCCAAGACGCAAACCACTGTTAAGCAAAAAGAACATTAGGGCTCGTCTCAGTTTTGCTAAGAAACATCTCAATGATTGCCAAGACTTTTGGGAAAATACCTTGTGGACTGATGAGTCAAAAGTTGAACTTTTTGGAAGGCAAATGTCCCGTTACATCTGGCGTAAAAGGAACACAGCATTTCAGAAAAAGAACATCATACCAACAGTAAAATATGGTGGTGGTAGTGTGATGGTCTGGGGTTGTTTTGCTGCTTCAGGACCTGGAAGGCTTGCTGTGATAGATGGAACCATGAATTCTACTGTCTACCAAAAAATCGTGAAGGAGAATGTCCGGCCATCTGTTCGTCAACTCAAGCTGAAGCGATCTTGGGTGCTGCAACAGGACAATGACCCAAAACACACCAGCAAATCCACCTCTGAATGGCTGAAGAAAAACAAAATGAAGACTTTGGAGTGGCCTAGTCAAAGTCCTGACCTGAATCCAATTGAGATGCTATGGCATGACCTTAAAAAGGCGGTTCATGCTAGAAAACCCTCAAATAAAGCTGAATTACAACAATTTTGCAAAGATGAGTGGGCCAAAATTCCTCCAGAGCGCTGTAAAAGACTCATTGCAAGTTATCGCAAACGCTTGATTGCAGTTATTGCTGCTAAGGGTGGCCCAACCAGTTATTAGGTTCAGGGGGCAATTACTTTTTCACACAGGGCCATGTAGGTTTGGATTTTTTTTTCTCCCTAAATAATAAACACCATCATTTAAAAACTGCATTTTGTGTTTACTTGTGTTATATTTGACTAATGGTTAAATGTGTTTGATGATCAGAAACATTTTGTGTGACAAACATGCAAAAGAATAAGAAATCAGGAAGGGGGCAAATAGTTTTTCACACCACTGTATATATACAAAAAATCAACAGAAATATATGTTGTGCCTGGCCTAACAGCTGATTGATAGTGAAATTTTAGGGACGAACTGAGTGCAATGTCTGCTTGTTATGTCAGCAAGCTAACAAATATGAGCACCAGGAGATAGATTTGAGACACAAAAAGGTCAAACCCATGAGGTCAAAAGACACAATTGTCAAGTCAAGACATAAGATAAAAATCACATCCAAAATACATAGCAGAAAGGTCAGTACCACAAAAATCAAATAAGAAGGGTTTCAAGCAAACGATTTGGAAAAGGTTTTAGAATTTGAAACTTGGATAAGGAAGTAACTATTAGCTGATCCTTTAACCAATTGTGCCAATTACCCATGGGTATCGACTGCAGAGGAATCACCCCTGCAAATAAAAGTTGCTGCCCTAATGACGAATGTCCAAAACAGTCCAAAAGTACAAGATGGCAGTTAAAAATTAGCAAAAAAAAATTAAACAACTCTTAAAGAAAATGCTAGAATGAAAAACATGAAGTGTAAGATCATATGCACTAGTTGAAATAAACTCACAGAAAATATAAACAGAAACTCAACCATAACACTGCTGAGTTGCAGACCAGAGCAACAATGGAGCTATGACTGTGAGAGACCCTGCTGAGAACATGAATTAAGGGAAGTCTAAGGAGCCCCCTGAGTTAAACTATCCAACAGAGAACTTTAAAATTCAATGAGTCAAGTAGCAGAGAAGACAAAATTGAGAGCTCCTTTTCTTTATTTACTTATGCATTATTGTCTAAACTATAATTACTTTGTATTCCATGTGCGAAGGAGTGCCAATGGTAATGATTTGAAACAAATAAAGATGTGCTGTATGTGCACCTAATGCTGGCAAAGTGTATCACAAGATATGGGATGTTTCATCAAAGTGAACTGTTTTTCTTAGTGTTGTCTGATTGATTTTGTTTATTTTTTATAGTTAGTGTAGCAGTTTGTCTAGTCTACATTCAAAAAATTCCCCCATTTAAGATATGTTTCATTTTACCACCTTTGTCATGAATCTTTCGTCTATGGCATCATGAACCTTTCCCTGGCAACAATAAGCACAAGACAGAAATGAACCCCGAACACAATGCCACTCCTTGCACATACAGCACACACGCACACTCATATCGGGCCAATTTAGAGTTTCTGAACATACATCTTTGAAATGTCTGTGCTATGAATCAGTAACTCACAGTTATTTGTCTTCAATACATTTTTGTTGTGATTTTGGTGTACCTCTTTTCAAAAATTAATTTTTGAAGGAATATGATTTTTTATGTGTTTAAAATTTATATTTTTTAGTTTAAGGAAGAAATTTGACATATTGTTTTTAGAGAGTCACAACACCATTTTTGAGTCTCAGGATTTGTTTAACGTGCTGCTAGTGCAAGGAATGGCTCAAAAGCACTACAATAAATTTCAATGCAATTCTTCAGTCCTTCATCTGAGATTTAATTCCGGAAACATTTCAGTTTGCAGCACTTAGTGTTTGAAATTCTGGTTTCAATTTAAAGCTTTGTTTCTCAATTTGATTCTTAGTCATAGAATTTTGGTTCTAGTAAAACTCTCAAGCTTTTGGTGAAAACATTTGGCAATTCCTAATTCAACCAGACTTACAATTAGCCCAATTAGTGTTTAGTAAACTATTTTAGTTTCAGACTTTTGAAAGAATAACTTATCTCCTGATCTATTTTTGGTAACAACTTGGTGTTTTTTCAGTAAACACTATGCCAGTATACAAGATTAAAGGGACTGGCTAGAAATCCTAAGATGGTGGGGTGAGCCTGGGCTGCAGTCTAGCCAAGCGGTTTTTAAGATTAAAAATGAAGCATGTGCAAAATGTAACTAGACAATGAAAAAATACAGCAACAGCTCATTCCAGCTCTTGTTTTGTACCTTCCAAGACTTTTCTTTTACTTTCAGTTATATTTCAAATTGCATATCTCAGTGCTGAACAGATTCATTTTTACCTATATCTTTTAGGCCATTTGAAAAACCTACATTAGTTATTCCCAAATATTTTTCCACTAACCCTTGAAGAGAATGAGACCCAATCCACACTACCACATTTTCTTTTAAATGGCAAATATTAATCTCCATTTTCATCTTTCATCCACACTACCTTGGCATTCTCATCCCCTGAAAACTGATGTTTTTGTAAATACTTCTGAAAACACAGCATCAGTGTCATGGTGTTCACCAGCAAAAACAGTTTTTTGGAAACACAGATTTTAATTGTGTTCTGATTTGTTTGTGCATACTATGTGCCCCTTTCCTGACTGGATCCAGTTTGTTACAATATCTCATTCCCTGACTGGTCCCACTTCACAGATGAAAACCACATTCCAACAGGTACAGATTTACCATCCAGGTGTTCAGGGGCCGTTGGCGTAAAGGATGCTTTTCCCCCTTTTCCCTATTGATGAAACGATCGAGTCTCCGCATGTAGAAACTACCAAGGGGGACAATTCGATGAACAAATCAAGCATCTTTGAGCAAAAATCAAGATTGGCAACAACAGTGCTATGCATTCAAATGAATTGTTAAAATTGAGATCAACTCTCTGTTAAGAAGCTCTATTCATTAGATCGAAATGGGGTCTATGAATGTAGAAGAGGTGCTGTTGAGTTGCTTATCTTTATGCATCTAAATTGTATTTTGTAGAGTTTGAATGCTGTATACACTCACATAAGGCAAATCCTTTACCAGTTACTATAATTTTGCGATAAATCCTTTGGCTAGCAGTGTTGGCACCCCTTCAAGGATTTTTTTGTATACATGCTCAGTGTAGGCAAACATCTATGTCATATGCGTTTTCAATCGTTTTAGTGTGTAAACAATAATCAATCTGAAAATGATAGCAGAGATTGTTTTGGTCTAAAAAAAATGAAAACATAGTAGTGTGGACGTAGCATCAGTTTCCTTGACTTGTCATTGCTGGATTTATCCTTTCATCCAGAGCTGTATCTGACTGACCTTCTAAGGACATATTTTAGCAAACTGCACTTGGCCTCACTAGTTCGCCATAGAGTTGGGAGATTATGTCTTCCTATTATATTAAAAAAGTTTTCCATCATTTCCGAGTTATTCAGCCTTGACCACTCCCCTCCACACCACTTACCCAGTCAATTCCCCCTTGGGATTAATAAAGTATCTATCTATCTATCTATCTATCTATCTATCTATCTATCTATCTATCTATCTATCTATCTATCTATCTATCTATCTATCTATCTATCTATCTATCTATCTATCTATCTATCTATCTATTACTCCTACTGTGCACATCCTCTCCACACCACCCATGACACTCTCAGCGCTAACTTGCCCTTCAACACAGCTGGTTATAACGGCAAGGCAAATCATCTATTCAAGGACATCGAATTTTATTTTATTTATTTATTTATTTATAAAGCACTTTAAAAACAACCTCAAGGCTGACCAAAGTCCTGTACAAAGAAAAACAACACATAAGAGCTGAAGACATTCTTAATAGAAAGTATAAAAAGTATACAAATAGCCAACATATTATACAGGGTTAAAAGACAGAGAGTAAAAATGTGTTTTTAAAAAGGATTTAAAGGCAGCTAGCGAAGGAGCCTGCCTAACATGCAATGGCAAATCGTTCCAGAGTTTTGGGGCTGCAACTGAAAAAGCTTGATCACCTCGGAGTTTGCATCATGCCCAGGGAACGTGTAAAAGCATCTGGTCTGATGACCTGAGGGAGCAAGATGGTACGTAAGGGTGCAGCAGTTCCGACAAATAAAGAGGGGCACACCCATTAAGAGATTTAAAAACAAATACAAGGATCTTAAAATGGATTCGAAAACGAATTGGAAGCCAGTGGAGGGAAGCCAAAATCAGGGTAACATGCTCATGCTTTCTTGTGCCGGTTAAAAATCGAGCAGCAGTGTTTTGCACCAGCTGTAGGCGAGCCATGGAGGCCTGGCTAATTCCAAAAAGAAGCGCATTACAGTAATCTAGACGAGATGTTATAAAAGCATGTATCACTGTTTCAAGGTTGCGCTTAGACAACACAGGCTTGATTTTTGACAGCTGCCTCATCTGGAAAAAGCAAGATTTTACCACTGCATTCACATGGCTATCAAGTTTAAAAGTGGAGTCCATTTTTATACCTAAATTTGTGATCATGGATTTCTCAAATTGAGCCACAGTGGAAAGGTCGATGATTTCAGATTGCGATGGAAAAAGGGCGGCAAGAGCTGATAATGAACGTCAAAAAAAAGACAATGAACAAAGAGCTGCATATAATAAAAACCAAGAACAAAGAGAATAGTCCACTAAACAAAAAAGAGAAAAATATCCCCAACAATACGCAAACAGGAATGCAAAAAAGCAATGTTTATAGAATGTAAGTATTTCATAATATTGTTTTTGATGAGGTGTTAATGTAATTTGATTTTTTATTTACTTTTTATTATGTTTTATTACATTTTACTTTTTTATTTCTACTTTAACTTTTTTTACTTTTACTTTTTACTAGGTTTTATTATTCATTGGTATTTAAAATAGACATTTGTAGTGAAATACTCAAGTAACTGATTTTCTAAGTATAATACCTAAGGACCAAATCATCTTTGTCCTGCACCCTGCATACTCATCTATATACAGTACCATCTCTTTAAATACAATCGCTTTCTCTAATGGAGGAACACCCCGACATCCTTCGAACATTGTAGTTTCTTATTTTGGTAGCAGCAATAATGCATTTTAATTTAAAAAATTAAAGCATATATAAATTAATTGGAGAATACAAGATGAAAAAGTATTACTGTCTTATTAATATGCATTATTAATATATACCATAAAGAAGCAGCACAATCTTTAGTGCTGCTCACTATACAGACGGGGCTCTCAGCCCAGTAAACTGCCTGCGTGGAGTTCCTACAGCCTTGCTAAATCTTTCTTAGGTACTGTAGTTTTGTACCCACATCCCCAAAATTTCTGTGCTACATTATATAGTGGCTTTAAAATGGCACAGCATGAATGGGTATGGACGTATGCCTGTTTGTGAATTACACAGAAAGGAGTATTCTGAGTGTTTACTTTTTATCAGTTTTGATTCAAATAGATTTAAATGATCACTAATTTCATAGACCTGTAAAAATCAAATAAAGATGTTGTTTATATCATATATAAGAAAATTCTTTTTACGGTACAAATGCATTGGACCAATACAGAGGAGCTTGGACAGAATAGAGGCTTGGGCAGATTTGTGGCAGATGAAATGTAATGTAAATAAATGTAAAGTATTACATGTAAGAAGTAAAAACATTAGATCTGAATCCACAAATGGAAGGGGGTCTAGGACTTATGTGAAGGATTCAGGAGTCATCGTAGTTTCGTGAAATGTCAACTGTCAAAAAGTGTGCAGAAGCCATTAAGAAAGCTAACAGAATGTTAGGCTATATAACGCGATATTTGGGATACAAGTCAAAGGAGGTTATGTTCAGGATTTATAATTACTGGTTAGACCTTATCTGGAGTACTGTGTGCAGTTTTGGTCTCCAAGCTACAAAAAGGACATAACAGTGCTAGAAAAAGTCCAGAGAAGTGTGACTAGGCTGATTCCAGTACTGTTATGAGGAAACATTAAAAGAGCTGAGCCTTTTCAGTTTATGCAAAAGGAGATTAAGAAGAGACATGAGTGAAGGGTTTAAAATTATGAAGGAAATTAGTCCAGACAATCAAGACTATTACTTTAAAAGGAGTTCATTGAGAACACAGGGACACAGTTGGAAACTTGTTAGGTTGAAAATTCAAACAAAAATCAGGAAAGTTGTTTTTTGACACAATAACATAGACACATGGAATAAATTAGTAAGTCATCTGCTAGACAGCAGGACTTTAGGGACATTCAAAACTAGACTTGTAATTATCTTCAGAGACTAGAAAACTGATTTTTTTCAATTACATGACATAAAAAGTTAGTGCGTGTCTTTCCAGCATCATTTGTATCTGTTAGTCATTAATGCGATGTAAGGCTTTGTTTGTGTTACATACCAACAAGTGACTAATAGATGCACTGTAACAAGTCTCAATTCTGAAGTGTGAAATGTTCAGTCTAGTGAGTTTCTCTTAGCGACTCTCATTCAAGCAATCATTTGTTGTAAAGGATGACAATATCTGTGCATCCATCCATCCATATATCCATCAACTGTGTTCTAGGTTGCTGATCCAATTAAATGGCACAGGGAGTTGACAATACTCCTGTAAAATGATTCTTTAACCAGTGTCCTGAATTGCTTTCAGTGGTCTGATGAGACCCATGCAGATTAACAAAATGTACGTAGTATGACCTAGACATGTTAATGCAGAGCATTTCTGAGTCTGAAAGAATGTCCTAGGTATTTTACAATCTTTTAAGAAATAATTTATTATATGGTTTTCTGAGTGCGGATACAGAATAGCCTTTTACAGACTGCTGTCACTGTCCTGCTCCACTGACAGACTGAGAAGATCATTCATCCCCCAAACTATGCGACTCTTCAATTCCACCAGAGGGGGTAAACGTTGAACATTATTCAAGTTATTGTCTGTTTATTTATCTGCATTTTTTATTACTCTTTAATTTAATATTTTTGCTGCTGGAATATGTGAATTTCCCCCTGGGATTAATAAAGTATCTATCTATCTATCTATCTATCTATCTATCTATCTATCTATCTATCTATCTATCTATCTATCTATCTATCTATCTATCTATCTATCTATCTATCTATCTATCTATCTATCTATCTATCTATCTTTTACTTGGCCAGTGCTTAATGTTCATTTTACTGTATTTGGTATTATTTTAAAGCAGCATTGTTTTGTGGATATGAGTAATTTGCTAGGTGGGTGTATGTGAAGAGGTGCAGCTGCTTTAAAGATAAACAATAAAGCAAATATCTTTTGTTCAGAGGAATAAACCGAAATCAAAGACAAAGTGAGGATGATGACAAAATAGAGCAGAGCAGCAGGTTATTCCCCTTGAGAGAAATGAGGAAATGCATTATAAGCTCCACTGGTAAAGATAATGAAGTGGTAACACTAATCCCAGAATTTCTTTGCCTGTTTTATTAGTTCTTTCACTATTGAATAATGTTTGTCACTTATGCAAAATGGCCAAGTCCAATGTCAAATGTCAAATGAAATCCTTATACATTAGATAATGATATTTTAACATGGAGGACACAGTGAAAAGGGTGTTGATGCTACTCATCTGCAGCTCCAGAGAAACCCCACTCTGTTTGTCATATTTGCTTATTCTCTTTGTATCCTGATGATTTTTCTCCAGGCAGTCTCACTTTTCACTAAAAGCTAAATCCATGCCAGTTAGTTTAACTTGTGATTCCAAATTGGGCCTGTGTCTACATGTGTTTGGATGGAGACCACAGGAAATTAAGGCATATGGATGGCTTGATGGATAAATAGCTGTATGGATAGAATTTTAAAAAGTCTTGGAGAATAAACACAAAAACCCATTCAAAAATTCTCATTTCAGCTTCCAATACTTAATATCGTATTTATTAGGTGAATGCCCAGTGATCAAAACCAGAGATAAGGACAGAAATGTAGACTGACCAAGAAATCAAATGCTTTCGTCTATGATTTAGTTCCTGCTTCACTACTACACTCTGGCACAAAGTTTACAAAATTGCCACTGATACATGAGTTCCCTGATGAGACTCACAATCATCTCTAGATTCCAAGGTTCTTTAATTTTATCATCTGACAGACAGTGGCATAGCTACAGTTCGTGCCGCTCGGGGCGGGGTGGTGCTTCAATTTGCTGCCGTCCAACATATCTGAATATGTTAACCTATTTAAACAGAAAATTAAAATGATGTATAGAGAAAAATTAAAATACATTTTTCATAGATTTATTCATATATACAGAACAATAATGTTTCACATATAATTATTTATAAGCATCAACTAGACAAGAATGTAGTCTAGACGCACTGATAAGCCGTGTTCTAATTATTAGTTTAATATAATTACGCTGCAAAAACCAGAACAGTGTAGTATACAAGTGATAGGTGGAGATGTTTTCTGCACAGAGCAAGAAAGCATTCGGATTGATAACAAAATGAAATTATAAATCGAAAAATTAGTTGTTTACTTTCCTAGAAATTATTATCGGTGTAATGTTTATGTTTATTTTTGTTATTTCCTCATAAATTTCAACTGCTGTGTCTGATGCCGTCACAGAAGGACAGTCTGAAAATTATTTTTGAAGAATTTGTGGATAAAAATCAGAGAATTTTACTTTTTTCATTCATGAGTGATATTTTTCCTGCTGCTTACACACAAATTGTACTGAGCCTTTTGGCCAATAATGCAGCCCCCAAAAATGTGCCATCTGGGGCGGAAACACCCCCTCCGCCCGCCCCTAGCTATGCCACTGCTGACGTATCATACATTTTTTTACTACAAGAAGACCATGATCTCAGACAAGTGATTAATACAGTATTCCAAATACGAAACAATTGACTGGATTGGACTTAGATATAACTACTCAAGTGTACAACACATCAGCTCCTCAAACTACATGCTTTACATATTGTCACGCACGTGCGAGTGGGAGGCAGCTGAAGGGCTTATATAATCGTAACAACTTATCCGACCAGGGGGCGGAGGGGTGGACTGACTCTTTTTCTCAGTTCTCTACAGACTGTTCCCGGGAAATCATGCTAGGTTCCAAAGCCCAGAAGAAGACACTTCCGGTCCCCGCCCCGAGGGCGACATCACTTCCAGTCAACTCTTCATAACAGCTGCTCCCCTTCCTCTGTCTTGGACTCACTAGTGTAAACTACCCTGTGCTATTCTGACAAACTACCCTTTTGCAGCCTGGATTACAATATATGGGTGGCTGCCCCAAACCTTCTTGCAATGTCTAGGGGCCCTTTTTCTGACAATATATATATATATGCTGTCACACATGAGCGCATGGGGAGCAGCTTAAGGTCCCAACGTGCGCCATGATGAGTTGTGCCAGGGGACAACGGCAGGGCACTAACCTCTCTCTTTATATTTCCACGGAAAGAACGAAGCACCGCCACCATAACTTCCCCCAGACGACTACTGAAACCAGCCATTTCCGGGTTCCATTCTAACCTCTGGTCCCCTCCTGATGACATCAACCTCCCATCCATCACCACGGTTTTCCCAGCATCACTTTACTTCACTTCTGGTCCCCCCATATAAATTGTCCGTCCAGCCATCTTTGTTTTGCCTGTTGTACTTGTTGAAAATACTGACTGCAAAACCTTTTTCTTTACAGTATACGGGGCCTAAAAAAACCCAAACCTTTATGCTGTGGTCTGCTTTTTATTACAATGCATAATAAAATATTTTATCCTATCCTAGTGGTACAGTGGTGATTCTAAGATAAAGAAAGTGAAAATAACACTAACGAAAGGATACACCTAGTTTCTTTTAATATTAGCTGGATGCTACAACAATGTAATTTTCAAAGGAGAGTTGCTGGTGAAACCATGCAGTTGTGGCATTCCTGCCGTCAACTCTAACCACTTCGAGAGTGTGGGAGGCATGTTTCTAGGTACGGGCAGGAGCGATGTCTTCCATCTGTCCATAGATGAGGTCTAGTGTCGTTGTCAGAATTTTATACTTTTGTCTTGCATTTTTCAAACATGGGCTAAAATCTTTTGCTGTCATAAGGTAAATGGAAATAGTACTCAATAACCATTTGACCATCAGAACACGAGATACACCTTCTCTCTTTTAATAGCCTGCCTGAGTTGTCTCCACTTGTCTCTTCCCATTTCTATGTCAGGTTACTTAGATGGCAGTAATGTTTCTCCCTGTCAGATGGTTTGCATGGCTTTAGCTGTATTTATTTATGGCCTTCTATTATCATTTTAAATTGAATAATGTCTATGGAATAAACCTCACAGATCACAGTGGCACACTTCAAACCTTTGGCTACAAATATTCAGTGCTGCGTGTTGGGTTGTATGACCATGTTTGCTGATGGAGGCCACCTTACACGTTTTTGATAAATATAACTTGTACTTAACATTGGTCTTGTTGGGCTTATAGCATTAAATTGTCTAGGATGAAGTTCTGTTTGCTATAGTCCATCCTGCATGCATTCTGTGGAATGTATGATGTAAACTGAAAATTCTGTGGGTTTTATGTATATTGTAATTATACACCACATCCCCCATCCCATAAAAAAAACAATGTCTCTGTAAAATTTGTTTTGCCGCTGACTTTGGAAGAATATTTCCAAATAATATTGTTCCTTTCTGCTACACGCTGATTTCTTACCTCATCTACAGAACTAATATTATTCTCTCTTACAGTTGCATTTCTAAATTAAGGGCCAGTGGGGCACTGTCCTTCAGATGCTCTGCAAAATAACTAATAAGCCTCCCTGAATAATTTAATTTATTAACATTTTTATAAAAACCTTTCACTTTGTCTTCTTAAGCAGTTTTATTCAATTATCCATCATATGCTCAATCAACTTACGTATATAGTAAAATATTGCTTTTTTCATTAGGCAAAGCTGTCAACATTCTACCTAGTTTGCCAAGTAAGAATGCTAAAAAATAATTCTAAAAATACCAGCTATTCTTTCAAATTGCAATTATTTCTGCAGCTTGAACTTGTGAGGCTTTGAGAGTACAGTTAAAATATTGTTAAAATAATGTTTTTCCCATTTTTCCTTCTTAGGTTTGACAAGTTCAGAATGCATGGAGGTATTGAAACTGGCAAAATGGAAATATTTGAACATTATCATCTGAGCACTCATCTTTTTTATAAGGCTGCCCTCATGTGGTAGAAATGTACATTACAGCCTCACTTTGTATTCCATAACAGAGATACACATAGCAAGAATCATGTAACAAATAGTCTAACAAGAACCATTAATGATATTTTCAGACCACATTCCTATTGGCAAAACAAGCAGGTACCACTAAAGGGGTGCACACAGTTTCATGAATAACTACCACATTAATTAATGTTTACCACAGTTTTAGACATGGGGCTATCTCAGTAGCATCAAAAGCAAAGCAGAAGTGAATCAGCATAGTAGCCTATCAACAGGCCCGTCCATTCACAAACAGAATGGGGAAATCGGGTTTGTGTTTAAGTTGTAATTCTTCTGTTGTATATAACAAGCTTTGCTCTTTGGTTGGAAGTAGGAAGCAAGTATACTTTTAAATCGGAAACAAACCAGCATCTAGTCAGGAATGAAAAAAATCCATACACACAGGGGAAACATGTAAGTTCATCACAAGCATTGCTATAGCCTAGATTTCCACTGTAGGAATCAGAAATTGAGAACTAAACAACGTGCTACCTTAATTTTGATACTAGCAAAAATTATTCAAATGTCCGGTACATTATATAAAAACAAAGATTTTTGGTTATAATTTCAACATTACATTGACACAGAAATTAAGACTGCAAAAGAGTTCAGTTAATATTTCACAGTTAATTCCTATAATCTACAATAACTAAAAAAAAATTGTAATAACTGGCCTTTGTGTTTAATTCCATGTTATGTAAATTATAAATAAAGAATTCATGAATTCTAAAAGCTAGATGTAAAATAACAGACCTTTAGTAGGTCACCATTCACACCTTTCTTGTCGTGCTTAGATAAAACACGTCTACAAGGAATAGTGCGCTGAGACTGCTCCTTGTTAAAAATGAGCATGTAAAAAGCATGTGTGTGTTTTTTTTCTTTAATACTAGCATTTAGATTATGAATGGTAGAAATTACTCTTTGATTAATTCATGGCCAATCATGAGCATCCATGTTGACAGCAAATCAAGGATAAAGATATTTGCTTTGGTGGAGATGTTAACAAGACAGGTAATGGTCAAAATGTAATGTGCCTATTGTGATGAAATTATGAATGGTATGGCAGACAATTAGGCAACACCACTAATTGTCAGGGAAGCTGGGAGACAAATCTGTCAAGCAGACTGCGACAGCACAGAATCTACCTTAATGAGGAAAGAAGGTAATCCTTGTTCAATAGTGTATCAACATAAATATTTAACTGTTTACAAATAGTAGGGATGAGTGAGCACAAAATTAAAATCACAGAAATGTTTGGGAACTTCACCAAAATGCATTGAAGTCATTGGGGAAGGAGGATTATGGTGGTGCAGTGGTCTTTCAAGTGTCCCTGAAGGTTAGGGAAGCATCTACCAACTATGATGAACTGATTATTGTCCACTGGCATCAGAGAATAACATTGCCATGAATGGATGTACGTGGTCTGTAACAATATTTAGGTAGGTGGTACATGTCACAGTAACATCCACATGAATGCCAGGACCCATCGCCCAGAGCATCAAAATGCCTCCATTGATTTTCCTTCTACTCATAATGTATCCTGCTGCCATCTCTATCCCAGGTAAATGACACACATGTGCAACCAGCCATCCAGACAGGCCGCCTTCTTCAGTTGCTCCATGATCCAGTTCTGACACCCACATAGGGGATAGCATGGGCAATCTGTCTGGTCTGTGGTGACACCTTTCTCTCATGACCAGCATTAGGTTTTTTCAGGAATCTGTGCTACAATACCTCTTTTGTGAGATTAGACCAACTGAATAGGTATCAGCTTCACAGTCTATGTCTGATGACCAATACATATTGCTTTGTTGCTGGACAGGGGTTAGCATGGGTACTCTCTGTTGCATGATGCACTGTGTTTTTTTGTCATGATCAGCATTATGTTTTTCAGCAATTTCTGCTACATTAGCTGTTTTATGGGATCGTACCAGATGGACAAGCCTTTGTCATCCATATGGAACAATGAGACTTGGGTGCCCATGACTCTGTTGCCAGTTCAATGGTTTTCCTCATTGAACCACTTTTGGTAGGCACTACTAATCACTGCATACCATGAACACCCTACAATACCTGCTATTTTGGAAATGCTCTGATGCAGTCGACTAGCCATCATAATACTTGTGTTTGCCCATTTTCCTCCTTCCAACACATCACATTCAGGAAATGACTTCACTTGCTCCCAAAAATACCCCAGTCCTTAACAGGTGCCATTGTAATGAGATAATCAATATTATTCACTTCATCTTTCAGTGGTTTCAATGTTTTGCCTGATCGGTATATATATATCATTACACTCACAGATTTCCAACCTTGAAGCACATACTGAACATGCCACAATATAGCCATGTGGGACTGGCTCATTCCATTGGAGTTCCTGGTGCAGTTGGAACATCTTATTTGTTTCCAGTCTATCTCTGCAGGAACTTTGCACTTGTTTCTTCCATTAAGTAGTTATAAACATCTTATATATAGTAATAAATCTTTGTTGTTATTATTATTTCACAGTGTCCCATTCTAATTCAAGGAGTAAGAGGAGGAGGACTCCTTTAAGTCTTGTTTTGACTTATAAGGGCAGCGCATGGCTAATTATGTAGGCAAATTAGCCATGAGGAGCTGTGCTGCCAACACACAGGGATCAGTGTTATATAATATTACTAGCTTATTACCCAGTGGCTTCGCTCACTGAGTGCAAGGGAAAAAAATAAAATGTAGCATTTATAAAATAAGTTTGTCAATTGCCAATTTTATTTTTCAACAAATAAAGAGCACTTACAATAACATAGAAATCAATATAAACAACATTATTAACATCATTATCATATGAGAATATGAAGTAATATATAAGAAGCACATTGCATATAAATATACATTATTAAACAGTAAAATCTTCTTCTATAATACGCTACCGTGGCTGTTCATTTGTCTGTCCAGGATTTTAAATCACCTGTAGCTCGCAAACCGTTTCACCTATTGACTTGAAATTTGGTACACATATACTACGTGACGTCTACTATCTGCTTTTGGGGCAGCACACAGCAGGGCGGCCGTGCGGCGGATGCGTAAGGGTGCCGTTCTCATTCCCTACCACCTTCGCTAATCATTCTTGAGGTTGATTGAAGACTTAAGTGCCAGATTAAGTGAAAGGTTAAGTAATTGCAACACAAAAACTAACTTAATCAGTTTTAACGTGAAAAGATGCCGACGAAAGAGAAGCAGTGGGCGGCTAGGTTGGAGTAAAGAAGAGCTGCTCAGGAAGCAGCAAGCACATCAACCTCTGAGCAAACAAATGCTAAACGTACAGAGAAAGAGGATGAATACTATGAATGCTCAACCCAAGTGTATTCACTGCACGTTATCGTGCAGTGCGCCGTTACTGGTTTTTGATAAAAGAATTTGAACAACATATAACAAGCATATAAATTATTAAACAGTAAAACATTAACATTTAAGAAGTAAAGATACATTGAGTACTACTGCAGTGCTTTCGGGTATACTACATTTTTTGCTTGCCCATTACGTGCATAAATGTATACATTTTTTGGTGTACCTACCCGAGAACACGCGACATATAACTGACCGTGGGAGAAGCATGGATTTTAAACACGCGTTGAGTTCATATGCTGGTGTCCCTCGTAGAATAACTGGTAATGTTTGACGAAAATCTCCTGCGAGTAAAACAACAGTACCTCCCATTATTTTGGTGGGATCTCTGAGATCTTGCATTGTTCGGTTCAAGGCTTCATAAGCTCTTTTATGTGCCATGGTGCACTCATCCCAAACTATTATCTTTGAATGTTGCAAGACTTTTGCCTTTCCAGAGCCCTTGCGTATGTTGCAAATTGGATTTTCGTCATGAGCGAGGTTTAATGGTAATTGCAATGCCGAATGTGCTGTATGGCCTCCATCTAATAATGTAGAAGCGATTCCTCATGACGCTACAGCCAGAGCTATGTCACCATTCACTCTCTCGGCAAGAATCAGGTTTATTAAGAATGTTTTTCCTGTTCCTCTGTGGTCATACGTAATTTCCGTTTCAAACACTCATACGTAATTTCTGTTTCAAACGCGAAAAGAATTTTATATATATAGATTAAGCATATCAATGATATAGTATAAATTAATAGCATTACACAGGCAGTAAATGACAGCAATAGATCAATAGTGTGTACCTTACTGTGGTTACTTGGAGGAAATGAAACTTTGTATATAATAATAATAATAATATGTGTATAGCACCATTCCCACTTTGTATTTTTAATATATTAACACATGCATCTGGAACTTAACTGACTTTCCACATTGACATGGCTAAATGTAACAAGAATTAAGTTAAAATGAAATAATATCATTAACAAAGGTCATATGTTGCAATTCAATAATAATAACTAGTTGCTCTTTAGCAGTAGCTAGCAGGTCGTCATCTTAGCATCAACACACAAGCAACCTTCAATGCAGCGAGTCTTCATAAAACAAAATTAACCTTAAATATGTTTAAGGTTATTGCCACAATGACACATTCCTAGAACAATGTATCCTCGAATAACTTGAAGTGAAATCACTTACTTTATATTTATGGACATTTCAAAATAAAAAAACTATAAACGCATCAGTTTCCTGCTCACCGTATTGTAAGACAGCGCCCCTGTTGCCTTGTGAGTGGGAGAAATTTGACAGCATTGACTTCCGGAAGGGGCAGATTTATGCTGTGAACCTTTATCTTAATGAATTGGAAACTTATTCTTTTTCACAAGGATATCTTCTACAAACATGACAAAACTTTATTGCCATCTACATAAAGAAATATATGTATCTATTGTTATGCATGCACATCGGAGGACCTCCTCACAGGTTCAGTGAAGGTATGTGATAACTCGTCGAGATGAGAGGGGACACTGCTGCCAATATTGTCTTCTCCTTCTTTCTCCACAGAGCTGAGAAGCTGCTCAGTGAAGATGTTTATCCCAGCTCCTTCTGGTCCTGCCGCCATAAGATCCAGGGAGTCCCAGAAGGAGGTGTCACATTTTGGCTAGTGCAACCCACGAGACGGAACTCCACTAAAGCAGACAACTAACAATCTTCTTGTTGAATCCTCATAAGAGGGATGTGCACTAATAAGTGCTATCTTTTCAGTTCTTTTCTTTTGTTTTGCATCTCCAGACCAGTAAAAGTTACGACCCCGTTGGTACCCCAAACTTTCTTCCTGCAAGTCCTGTGCTATCATTTGCATACCTTGCCGGACTCCATCTCCCAAGTACCACTGCCACTTGCCATATGGGGAAAGGAACCACTCCAAATCCTCAGCTTTTCCCAGTCTGTCCATTATATCATGCTGGCAGGACACAAAGTTATTTTCCTGTTGTGCAGGCCACTCCATCTGTCATTCAGCTCTGGCCTGCTGTCCGGGTAAGAAACCATCCTCTCTCCCAGCCGGGATGCCCATACTCCTCCTACAACACCAACTGATATCTAGTCATAATAATAATCATCATACCCAATCCATCTATCCACCCATCTTCAAACTTGCTAAATATAATTTAAGTTTACTTGAAGGCAGAGCAACAACTAGTAAAAGGCATTAAACAATAATGAACATAATGGCAGTTGATCCCAGGAATTCAAAGTGTTAATGATCTTTGCCTTCTTTATCTCTAACAATTATATTTCAAAAACACAAAGATAAATGCATGTTTTTGTTTTAAAAAGTAGGTTACAGAAAATTTTACTTGTCAGCACCACTACTTCACAGCATTTAAGTCCAGATTCAGATTCTGAACTAATTATTGTCTCTTTGGAGTTTACATATTATCTTTATGTCTGTATGGATTTTCATTAAGTTCTCCTATTTATTACAACATCTCAAAACATGAGGGTCAGACTGAATGGTTGCTCTAAAGTGTAGGCAAGGTAGACTAGCAACCTGTCCAGGATTGTCCCTGCCTTGTTGCCAGGATAAGCACCAACAAGCAAACTTGCATTGGAATCAGCAGATTCAGGAAATGGGTAAATTATTTTTTTCTGCCTTTGTTCTTTCTGCTTTAAGTCTGTTCTCTTAGATCATTTTCTCATTGAGCAAGCAGAGTTGTGTGTGAGACTGGTTAGAGTAGATGAGATTAGAGCACCCTCTGCTGGATTTTTGCACAGGTTGACTCTCTATTTTTAGACTGGCAGAAGATGCTTGCTTTTACTGAACATTATCCGATATGGACTTTCCACCAAGTAAGAGTATGACTTGAATCTTGGCTTCATTATATCCAGTGCTAACAAGACTGACGTCAGGATATTTGTATGACACTTAATCTTGAGTGATAGAACATTCATTTTTCTCCTTATAGCACCTTGGTATGGAAATGTTTTGAGCAGCAAATAAGAAACCTGGTACATATTGATGGATATATTGCATTTCATCACAGGCTGTAACTAATGGCCATCTGTTATCAAGAATTATCCAGGACTAGGTTTTTCGTCAGTTTGATGTGACAATATGATTAGTGTTAATGGAAATCAGAAAGCACATTTATTGATACACATGGCCACTCTGTGATGGGATTCTCAACATGGATTTTTATCCAATCAAGTTTTATATGGCATTTGAAACAAAGAAGCAGAATGTTCTAAAAAAGTCATATTTTCCTCATGTTCTTATTGTACTGGATTAACAAATAAAGTCCTTGAATAGGTGCAGATAAATTAATCAGTTTCTCTACTATGTAAGGGAAGTATGGGATGCTTGAAGCTACTTCCCTACCTGCAGCTTCTAGCGATTTGAAGTCTGGTCTACAATAGATTACCAAACAAAAAGTCCATTTTAAGGTTTCATCCCCACCACGCACTCCATACTTTTCTGCAAACTGAGCAAGATTAAATCCATAAAATATTAGTACCATTATCATAAAATAGAATCTCAGAGATTCTGTGGCTGCTGATTATTGACTAAAGGTGCATTCATGCATCTTCTGCTTTCCAGACATTTAGGTTTGCAAATTCAATAAACTGAGAAAATTTTTTACTAGTACTGTACACTGTGAGTGAGACTTTATAGTGATATCTCAACAGGTCTGGCTTTCTCCTTGTATTTGCTCTTTAGTTTCAAATAGATCATTGAAACTTTCAACTTATTGTAATTTCAGCATTGAGTTTGCTTCTAGCACAAGCTGTGTATCTCTTCTGATTCTTCTGATGCCACTTCAGTAAGAGATCCATAGCTTGGAGTCATCTTGCTGGGAGATCATTGTGGACTGTGGAAAATGTCCTTTATGGTCTGTTACAACAACATACTCGATGAGGTCTGGCAACATACTTAAGCCCAGGCTTTTGAAATGTCAACCAACATGGTCTGCTTGGAAGTGTTCTTCAGGAGGGACCAAATAGGAGGAATTTAACAGGTAAGTTATTTACTACAACTCACATATGTTAGTAACTTTTTTCATGACACTCCATGATTTGTTATATCTTCCAACATGTGTCAGTTATGACATGTTAATCAATATTCATATCCACATTTTGTGATGGTGCGGGTCAGCCTCTTGCTACTGGGTTCCACCGGGAGCCTCTTTAAACTATCACCACTGATAGTCATGACCAGTATGAGCTGAACAGATGAGGACAAACACACCAAGCAAGGGGATGGTGAAAATTGCTCAGTGCTTTTATTAAAACAAGTCAAATATCAAAAACCAAACTGTGTTCCAAAAGTGCAGTGCTAAAAGTTCACTAAATAAATAATCCATAAAAAAGGTGAGATGTGGAGGTTAAAATGATCAAATAAAGAATCCAAACAACTGACAGGAAACTGTCTTCTGTTAAATGTCTGGTTTATCCAGGAAGGTGCCTCGCAACAGCAAGTGCAGCCATCACGAGTACAGGTCCTTGCTGGTCCATGGCTCCACAGTAGGGCTCCCGATCTGGACTCAGGCTCAGGTCCTCCCTGGCTCCAGAGAGACTCCTCGCCTGAACCTTCAATTCGCCTTGCAGCGAGTCACTACTACCGCTTGCCCTCTGGCTCTAGGAAATCACTCAGCTAGACTGACCCACTTCACTAACACCGAATGTAACCTCAATTCCAGGGGCTCTCATCTGGGATCCCCGCCTACCTGCCTTTTCTGTTGCTCACTCGCTCCTGTTTTCTCTCTCCATCTTTTAAACTTCCTTTTTTTCCTCTGTTGCTTGCTTGCTTTTTTTTTTTTTTTTTTGTTCTGGTCTTATACAGTAAGGTTCCATGGGCAAAGCATCTCAATTGTGCACCCCAAGAAGCCAATGAAGCAATTAAGAAAGACTGCATCTTCATGTTTAAGTGCGTCTCGCCCCAATTACTCCACCAACTCCCTTCAGCTGCATGAGTGTGCACTCGCAGAGAATGAGACGGCCAATTATTTGATAAAAAAGATGCCAGTGTTGGGAGTTACACGGTGGACATCTAGAACATTGACATTTACTGTAACTTAAAAGACTCCAGTCTGGCTTTGGCTGCATTTCTTGAGTCTTTGTCCATTTGCAAGTTGAACCTTCTCCAAAGTCTCATTTCTTGAATACTGTGACAGACATCATCTGGGGCCTCATGTATAACGCCGTGCGTAGAACTCACACTATAACATGGCGTAAGCACAAAAGCGGGATTGTGCGTACGCACAGAAAAATCCAGATGCAGGAATCTGTGCGCACGCATACTTTCACGTTCTTCCACTACATAAATCCCGATTTGCGTGAAAAGTAACGCACGTGCACGCGCCTTCTGTCCCGCCCCAACTCCTCCCAGAATTACGCCTCTTTGAATATGCAAATCAATATAAATAGCCTTCTGTGAAAAGACAATGGGAAAAGCACAGGGGAAAATATAAGAATTTCAGCGAATACCAAGTGGAGGCAAAGGAAAAACATGCTATTTGTTGGTTTAAACAGTGGTATAATCAACAAAAGAAAGTTGATCGAGTGACAGAGTGTCGGAAAAACTCGAAAGATCAAATTCACAAAGTCGCACAGTGCCCGAAATAAAAAAGAAATCACATATCAAAGTCGCTGTGAAAAGGCGAGTTGTAGCCCACCGTCTGAGTGTCATATGAAAGCGTATTAGGGTACAAACAAAAAACATAGGCACACAGTGGGAAAAAAAGCACGAAATGTCAACTTTAATCTTGAAATTTCTTAAAATCGTTTATTTTACTAGTTTCTCAAGTAGCATGTTAAATGCTTTTTTCTGTGTTTGATCTTCTATGTGCTCTATGTGTGTGAATCACTACGTGCTTCCGTTCTTTCTCTTTCTCCGACAGGACACAGAATGCATTACATTCGAGATATTACAGCTCTCTGAATAATTAAAATACTGAGATGTATACGTGATATCATTTTCATGATGATAGGAATGAAAGCATGTTATTAAACATGGGAACACGGTGGCGCAGTGATTGTTCATATCTCACGCAAGAGGCTTGTTGCACCATGTGTGACCTTCGATGAAATAATTTATTACAGAAGTACTGTCTCTTTCAAACGTACTAACCTCCAATTCCTGTCCATACTTTTCTTTCTCCAATCGCCACACAATCAGCTCTGTAATAGACGTGAAGCCATTTGTAAGCTTAGAACGCCGATTCTTCAAAACTTTTAAGGAACATTGAAATATCTTCGTAGTACATGTTTAATTATTCTATTCGTCTATCCTTCCAGTGTCGCGTCAGCACCAGCAAGAATACAGCGCAAGGCAGGAGCTATCCGTGAACTAGCTAGCGCTGCGGCACCGTGTCCTCACATGTTTAATTATTAGCAATACAGATTATTTAAATGAAATTAAAGTTTTATCTGTATACTATAAGCAACATATTTTGCTGCATTTCATCTTAAAAATGATATTGTCATCATACGCGCTTTATAAAGTAGCGCAGGTTGTGCAATATTATAACTGTAGTGCAAGTTTACAGTGAGGTGATTGAGTGCGTTTATAGTTCTTGGGATGAAACTGTTTCTGAAACGCGAGGTCCGTACAGGAAAGGGTTTGACGCTTTTTGCCGTGGTTGAGGTAGTGTGTACTTGAAACTGTATACCGATAATTCTCTTTCCGATCATCTGCTGCTGTGATTCACACTCAGATACAGTGATATAAATACTCCGAGTGGTGCAGTGAGAGTAATATGGAAAAAAATGATCCGCAGTGGCAACCCTTAACGGGAACAGCAAAAAGAAGAACAAGATGCAGTGAGCGTAACAACGCTAAAGCAGTTCTGGTATTTGGAATACTATGGCTATTCCCTGGCCCATTATATTGCAGCAGGTTAATTACAATCAGATGTATTACACTAATAAACAATATGCAGTTAATTTCAGTATATTTATAAAGTCGCGTCAGGAATGTGGAGCTAAGAAAGAAAGGATGAGCACACAGGAACAGTAGTTTGACCATTCTGTGGACCATTATATTGTTACAGGTTAATTACAATCAGATGCATTAAATTTATGAACGATATGCGGTTAATTTCAGTGTATTTGATAAAGCCGCCGCCGTGGATGTGGATCTAAGAAAGGGTAACCACACAGGAACAGTAGCACTGCTTTGACGCTGGGTGCCGCCAGTCTGCAAAACCGGGCGGATAAATTGCGTACGCCAAGGAATGAGTTACTGTGGAAATGTGCGTGGCTTTACGCCAAGTTTAGGTTTTATACATCGCGATTTGAGCGTGGAAAGGTTCGTACGCAACATTTCTGTGCGTACGCACCGTTTATACATGAGGCCCCTGGACATTATATTTACCCCACTGTATTTTGTTTTTGTGATAATTTTTTTTATCAATCCAAGGAATTTAATACACACATGAAGAAAGTTGATTGAAAAAGGGAAAAACTATGTATTCCAACCAGTGGCCATTACCCTTCCCTAAAAGCCACCCCTCCCTACTGAAATACAGCCTAGTAGCAGAGTCAAAATCAACAAAATACACAGAGGAGAGGAGGTAAATAATTAGGTAACATGCTCACTGCCAAATGAACCGAGTTGTGTTGTAGGCATCAGATAATAACATTTTCATTGATGAAATTGTTGTAGTCCAATTTTCAGAAGTTTTCAAGGAGATTCCATTAAACCAAGAGGCAGACATTTTGAAAAGAGTTAGATTAAAAAGCAAGATTGCCAATTGTCAAAAGAAAGAAGCTCAGGGGATTTTCTTAGCAGTTATAGTGCGAAGACTGACTAGTTCACATTGGTGACAGGTGATAGAGAGCTTTGAAAGCTCAAGTAGAAGCATGGTTTGAGGAATTGGACTTATGTTGTATAGACAGAAAGGAAAAGAAAAACTTACTTGTCTCTAACCAGAAAGAGTAAGCAAGAGTGTGGATGACAGAATATTTGGAGGAAAGTGACAGATAAACCAAGAGAACACCAAAGACAAAATGGATCAGGAGAACAACCCATGAGAAACTGTTTACAGTAAAGTCTATGAATTGTTTTGAGTTGTGCGAATTAGTAGATAGGCTTTCTAGAGCAGAATCTGACATTGTTAAAAGTATTTTGCCAAGAGAGGAGCAAAATCTTAGGACGATTGAGAGATTAAAGGAACATGTTTTGTTGATAGATTTAGAGAGTAAAAATAAAAAGTAAAGGCAGTCTTTTTTATGGGAGAAAGGAGCAAAACAAAGAAAAAAGCAGATGCCAAGGGATCCCAATGTATTCATTTGGTCTTCTGTCTTTTTGAATATTCATGGCCCTGATGCAAGTCCTGAGGTATGTTGTTACACTTGTGACAAATGTTTGGCTTAGAGCTGAGGTCTAAAAGGTCTGTACTGGACTCACCAAACAATACATCTTTCTTCTGGCTAGTTTAGAAGACTTCCATATGGCTTTTTATAGTACTCAGCTACTGTCTTGCCATTTACTGTAACTTAAAATTTGGCAACCAATATTATTAAATTATTGGGGTACAACAACTTCCATGTTTATATTGTGCACATGTTGACTATAGCCACTATTGAGGAAAAAAATCCCTCACTGATGCTTATGATATAAATTCAAAAAAAAGTGTGCAAGGGTGTAGTTTTTACAATATTGCATCACAACCTCTTGTTCAGTGGATTTTTAAAAGTGACTAATACAATGTCTACAGCAAGTTTTTCAGTGCAATATAGGGGATGTGTTTCCTTGCTATTACGTGCCCTAAAGGCTGTTGTATTTAGAAGTACTACCAATTTGTTTTAGATTGAATAATTTATCATTTTCTATTTAAATTATCATTAATCATCTTGAATGTTAAGTATGCACTATATGATACTGAATAGGAACTAATCAAAATTAAACTGTCAAATGTAATGCCTTAATGTAGTGGTTTTCAAGTTAAATCCTGGTGGAGCATCCCCATGGCTGTAAGCTTTTTCTCCAACCGATTTTACAATCAGGGTTTCAGTCTCACAATTAATTGATCTCATTATTTAGTTATTTTGGATTATAGTCACACATGCATGATTAAGGGGCAGCCAACAGGCCTGAAAGAGCGTGAAAAGATGTGGGATGGGAGTGCAGGGCAGCGTATTAATGCCTTTCTCTCTTTCTCTCCAGAAAAAGCAAAGCTCCAAAGTCCAAAAATATATAGAAGATGACCTACCGACAACAAAACCCTCCACACCAACTCCTGTGATGATTTCATTCCTTTATGCTTCCACACTGATGTCCTCACTTCCGGCTCCTTACAATGAAGTCACCTCCATCCTGCTCCATTCACGTCATCCCCATTTCCCCTGCATTTGTATTCCTTCTGGTTTTGACTCCATAAAACCTCCCCCTGTCAAGTATTCATTTTCTTGAGTGCAATCTGTATGCATCTGACCGGCACCTCAGCGCTGTTTTCACTGCCTGAGTACTACACACTATATGGGGACTGTTCCCCAACCCTTAATCTGCTTTCTCTGTGTTTTTGTTCTTCACAATATATAGGGTTTCCCAAAAAATGTATACATACTTTAAATGAATATAAGTACAATGTCTGTTAAGATGCGCCTAAGTTTTACAATTCAAATTAACAAAGACGAATGTAGAATTAAATGTATACATACTTAAACAGCTTATAAATCACTGATTTGAAACTGGTTTGCACTAATTGCAGAGAAAAGGAAATGTATCCTAAAGTGCTACTAGAAGTGTGGGAACTAAGATGCTAGAAAAGTTTACAAGGGAGTTTCAAAAATCCACCAATGTGGCTCACCATTGTTCGCATTAGAGGTAAGTTTGAAGCAGATGGACTTGTTCAAGATGTCCACAAGTAGCGTCCTGGAAGAACGTGGATGTCTAAGAGCCACACAACAGAAGAAAGGCTGCTGGAGACTTACCTCCGATCTCTATTCAGGAAGAGGCTCCTGAGACGGGCATTTCAAAATCAAGTGTCCATTGCATTTTGAAGCATCCCACACCCTCAATTAATATTTGTTATCATTCAAAGTATGTATACATAATTTTGGGACATTCTGTATATATATGATCTCATTCAATTTAAAAGCAAGACTGATCACTTTAACAAAGACTTTGCCTATGCCCTACAGATTATGAAATCAGCCCATAAAAAAAATCTGCACCTAACTGCAGGCTAATCGGATTATTGAAGATTTTAAGAATGTTCTGTTTTAACATATTAACATTTTAATTAAGAAAATTAGTTAAGGGTATTATTCAAGGCTCACTTGCAATAAAAATCAGAAAACAACAAATTCCAAAATTCCACACTTAGAAATAAGTATTAAGAGAAACTGTATTGAAAATATAAAGTTTGATAATATGGATTAAAGAGTTAGAATGTGCTGTATATGGCCATTCTGTGTTGTAGAATATTGTAGTCAGTATTTATTTGTGTCTACCACTGAATCTGATCACAAAGAAAACTGACAGCTAAAGCAGTGTGGACTAACAGCTTTACCATCATATCCAAATTTAGCAATGCAACTTACCTTTTATATTTACTACTATTACATACACTTGCACTGCAGAAATGTGCTGGAGGCTGTTTTGCAAGAATCGAAACAGGGGACAGATTTGGGGGAGACACATATATTAACCTCTTCCTCTCCCATGGAGGCCTCAGAGGAGCAGTGATATTGTCCTTTTGCCCTTTCGTGTCATATAAGAGACAAAATGCGGAGAGGTCAGTGTTCATTTATGGACCTGTATTAGCCTGCAGAATCAACATCCCCTTAAACCGGAAGAAATGGAGAATCCTGACTTTATTGTTTTCTTTAGATTGCTTTACAAATGGCATCGGTGCTACTAAACAAGGTGCTCAATGCCCCAGCCCTTTGTCTCATTTTAATTCTTCACACTGTTTAACTACTTAATATCAGTTCAGGTGTACCAGACTTATTTATTATTAAGGTAATTACCACATATATACTTGTAAAGTGTTTATTACATAAAATCTTGGGAAAAAATGAAAATGATATGAAGTGACCTACAGCATCATTTTCTAAAGGTTTAACCTTGTATCCCAGCCATGTGTATTATTAAAATGTTGCATTCTACCAAAATATAAAGTATTTAAACAACCAGGAAACATCCAGTACTCACTAGAACCTGCCCTCTCAACTTTGACAGTTGTAAATTGCAGTTTTAATCTCTTATTTTGTGTTGTGTGCATTATCACTGAAAAAAATAAATCCACCATAATAAAATTATAAGTGTCTGTGTATTTGTGTGTCCATCTAGTTGCCATATCGCTGTCATTCCAACAGATGACACATCAGTAATGGTTGTAGTAATAAAATGCATTGTATTTGTAATTTCAACAGATGGCACATCATAAATATATATATAAAACAGTGTTTATGAATCTAATACCAATTGGCATAAAACAGAGAAATATGCATTGCATTTTATTACTACAAATGTTTGTGATGCACCATTTGTTGGAAGGACAGATGCAATTTATTTTATTACTACATGCATTACAAAATACATTCCAATAGATAGTGCACTGCAAACATTAATGCTGACGTCTACACCGATTACTTTGATTTCAGCGCATCATAAACGGGTAGCACAGCTACTGATGAAATAAATGTATAAAAAATGTGCAACAAAAAACATTTCATAACACTTTTAATCATTTATGCTCGCATATTATTGTGTTTTTATATATTTACCACTGCCATGATTCAGCTTTGAATCATCTCCTTTTCTAAGAAAAAAAAATACATTTAAGTAAAACTCTAAATGCTAACACAGTGTAACTTCTACAATGTGAATTTTTTTTAACTTTTAAATGATTTTTAATTAAAAGTTCAATTCAAAGTGAAAACCTTGAAGAGCACTACATATGTAATCAAATTACATGTTTTAACAGCTAGAGCAGCACAAAGTAAAGTGAATGTCATGTAATAAATCACTGCTGATGTTGTAATCTGCAGCTTTAAAACGTTACTCCATAATCATCTTGACAAAGATCAGTGCAGACAAGTGTTTAGAAGCTGCTGCTCTACCGTGTTAACCATATTTTTTATACGGCTAATATATCATCTCCTTCGTAATTATGTTGTTCTTGTAGTTCCTTCAATTTTACACCAGAGGGTGGCAGAGATTAAGAAATAAAAGTAGAGGCCTCCAAGGTCTTTGTTGGCTCATGTCACAATTTCTGAATTTAACAATGCTGATTAGGCTATTTTTGTACAGGGGTATTGCACATTTCATTACATATTTGACAGTGTGTCCACTTACCTGAAGATGATAAACCTGTGTTCTTGTCATCTGTTGGAAAAAAAAAATAGACACTACTGGTCACTCATGAAGAGGGCTTTAATTCTTTTAACAGATCACTAACAACAATCACCCACTGGGCTCAACTGAAAACACACACATTAAAAATGTTTTTATCTTATAATGATCATTCATGTGGCAAAATTAATTTACAGGTTTAAACTGCTTGAATTCATGGTGACTAATAGCTAGTTACATTTCATTTGCCAGCATGTATATATGTATTCTGTGTCTGACAGATATTAATTAAACATATAAAAAACAAAGCTATTTAAATAAATAATGTGTTTCTTTGCAAGCAACACAACAGGACTCTGAATGTAGTGCTACACAGTATGTGCGGTTTTTCAAAGAATACAGAGAACAAAAGATAAAGGTAGAGAAAGACAGGCTCAAATTTGCTTAGCATGAATACCTAGAAAATGCAAATCATTTCTTGATAACAGACTTGTATAATAGAAAGGGGATGAGAGACAGAAAGAAGGGAAAAGCAATTAAAAAGGTGAGCGGAACAATCAAAGCAGTGTAAATGGCATAGAAGAATGCTACAGAATAAAAAAAAATGGAATATAAGATATACGCGACTAACATTACTATTAAGAACTGAATAGGAAAGAGGATATCCTTACACTCGCAGATAGGTTTCGGGTTGCTCCATTTGCCCTCCTTGTTGCAGATGCTCGAGTTGTGTCCAACCAATCTGAAATTATGGTTACAACGATAAAAAACCTGGGTGCCTTCTACAGGAGAGTGTTCAACATTGCTGTGGTGGACTTGTCCATTCTCCAATGATAGCCCGATGCGTGGACACTGGCGTACTGCAGAATACAGAAGGAGATATAAACAAAGAGTGCTGCTTTATTCATTGATTGATGATTTCTGCATAGACTTAGATGGCTGTGTACCTAAAGTGCATGTATTGTGTTACTATAAAAGAAAACACACAGTTATATGCCCAGACAAGGTAATAATTAAGTAGTAGTGAGGAACAAACTCAGTGTAGAAGAGTTCAATTTTAGACAATACCAATAAATTCAAATCATGTTACTTGGTTAGAATATAATGTACTTAATAAAGAACAGTAAACCACGCATTAGCACTGACTTGTTTGTGCTGCTGTCCACTTACTTATTGGTGCTGAAGCCCAAGACGAGGACGCCTGCTACTTTCTTGGTGTAAACAGCTCATTTAGATCACTATAAGTAAACATAAACACCAAGGCTCTTACTTTAACTGACTGAACAATACATTTATATGCTGCACACATGGAGCATTGGGATGGCACATTCAATGATCTGCTTTACAGCCCAATAACTCCCGGGACAGTTATGAGTATTTCTATGCATTTTACCACTCTAAGGTGAACCATCAAAACCAATGGGCAGAGCCTTCAACTTAAACACAACAGCATGTAAAGAAGAAGCTGTAAATCCAGTTTTAGAACAAACTGAAACTGAACCATTACTTGAATCAAGCGATAGTGATGACAACGTGAATTGGTCCTCCAAAGCTGACACGGAGAGTGAAACTGATGCATGCAGCACTGTACAACTGGACTGCCGTGATATGGCTGATGCATTTGGTCTTCTTAAGGCTCACTATGGTGCAAGTAGGTGTGTGGCAAAATGGCAAAATGATTGCAATCAAGCTGAAGGTCAAGAAAGATGTGAACCCCCTAAACACTGTTCACAATGTTGCAACTATCATTAATGTCATGGGAAATGTAGAAGTCATTAAGCCTTGTGCTGTGGTAGCCTACAATAATACAAGGGGCCTGTCGATTGTGAGGATCAGGCACTGCCATTCTATCCTCTAACGTGCAAGAAACAAAAATAACTATTGTAACAAAAGTGCACAAAAAAACTGTTTCAAAGCATGTCACATGAAGAACGTGCACTAAATCTGAATCAGTCTAGTAGTGGACACAAGACATACCTTTTGCACTATATTTATGTTGACGTTTTAATAATTACATGTTTCTGTTTCACATAATAATATTTTTTCTTGTTGAAAAAAATTCAACGTTTTTTACTCAGGCTACTGATTGTATCTCTACTGTCTGCGACCCTCACCTATAGCCCTGCCTGTTCTATTCTTTGTATGTGTAGGTGTGTCTGGCTGGCTCGATAACCACAAACATAAAAGACAAGAATTAAGAGGGAATGCAACAGATTGTCTGTGTTTGCTTTTACAATATAGAAGCTTCATTCTCATATAGTTGTAGTGGAAGTAATAGTAGTATATATAGAAGTATTAATATAAAATCAACAGATGGATGTGTCTTTTGTGTGACCCATCTTCTATTTTGGTAACTTTACCCCAACTCTTCTTGTTTAATTCAGCTTTTACTTTGAATTATTCTGCCTGTAGCAGTCTCCTAATTTTGGATAACATACTTGCTTTCAACCTCAGTGCCCTAATGACATTCAGATTCTAATATTTTCAGTGCCTATAAAAAGTTATCAGCATCTAGGAATTTTTCACATTTTATTGCTATACAACACTGAATCACAGTGAATTTAATTTGGCTATTCTTGACACTGATTAACAGAAAATAACTATTTAATGCCAAAGTCAAAACAAATCTCTGCAAAGTGGTCTAAACTAATTACAAATATAAAACACAAAAAAATAATTATGTTTCCCCCCATTCAATTCAGTTTTTAGTACATTTTCTTTTTGTATCCATGACATCCTTGAGTCTATCAGATTTGCACATCTGAACACTACAGTTCTTCCCAATTCTTCTTTGCAAAACTGCTCAAATTCTGTCAGGTTGCATGGAGATTGTGAGTGAAGAGCCTGTTTGAGGCCCAGCCACAGATCCTCAGTTGGACTGAGATCTGGACTCAGCCACTCCAATACATTTTTCAAGCCATTTGTGTATAGCTTTGTCTTTACGGCATTGATATCTTACTGGAAACAAATCTTCTCCTGAGGTGCAGGTTTATTGTGGATTGCAGCAGGTTTTCCTCCAGGATTTTCCCATATTTTGTTGAATTCAATGTATCCTTTACTAGCACAACCTTTCCAAAGCCTGCTGCAGAGAAGCAGCCCCATAGCATAGTCTTGCACAACCATACTTCACAGTGGGGGATTATGCATTTTTGATAATGCGCAGTGTTCAAACATGGCGTTCAGTCTGATGGCCAAAAAGGTTCAATTTTGGTCCTATCAGACCTTAGAACCTTCTTCTGTCTGAATTCAGTGTCTCACAAGTGCCTTCTGGCAAACTCTAGCTGAAATAACAACATCGGGTAACAGTTATTGTATGCATAGCCTCTCCAAACTCAGCTACTCAGTTATCATATTTCTCTTGGTGGTCTCCCTCACTTGTCTTCTTCTTGCATGAAAACTCAGTTCTAGTGTGTGGCCTGCTCTAGGTAGATTTTCATTTAATAATAATAATTCTTTGCATTTATATAGCACTTTTCTCACTACTCAAACCGCTCAGCAATTGCAGGTTAAGGGTCTTGCTCAAGGGCCCAAAAGAGCAGAGTCCCTGTTGGCATTTACAGGATTTGAACCGGCAACCTTCCGATTGCCAGTGCAGATCCCTAGCCTCAGAGCCACCTCTTCATCTATGGTCACACGTTTTCCATTTTTTAATGATTAACTTAACTGGACTCCAAAGGATATTCAGTTACTTGGATATTTTCTTGTCTTCTTTATTGTTTTATGTAATTTTTGTTTAAAATCATACATAATAACAATGACATTTATATGGTATTTTAGAGAAACAAAAAAATAAAATATTGTTTGCGTAAAATACACTGTGGTTAAATAAGAGAAACAAACAGAGTAGGTTTATGGCTCCATTTGGGAGAGGTCATTTCAACTGAGGCTCTGTGGTTCTTGTGTGGGTCTGGTGTGGGTCACCAATATGCATACTTTAACTGTCGGTATGGAGTAGCACAAACTGATCTTCCCATCTCAGCAGCTACACACCAGGTTCATGTAAGACAGTGTTTCACGTTCACTAGAACTCGCTGCCAGTGAGTCGTGGGTCACGGTGGGTCGCTTAAACCAGTGTTTCTCAACTAACTTTGTTGCACCCTGTCTTGCCTTCGGTGGCTCATTGGTTGCCACTGCTGGTTCAGGAGATGGGTCGGTAGTAGGTCACTTGATCAATCGACAGCACTGTGTGATACGTTTCCCCATTTCTAACGTGGTTCATTTTACCAAGTGGGACTTCTGATTGTGTTAATTTCACCAAGGGTGCAGATTGCAGTTTCTGCTAGTGGGTCATCAATGAAAGTAAAAAGGCAAAACTCGGATGCGAGATCATAATGGTTGCCATAAAGTACTAGTGTAAGGAAGGTGGATTGGGCTGAATACAGTATTTAAGAATTAGACACATGGAGCAGCGTCGATCAAAACAAACCTTAAAGGGCCTTGCAAGTGTCAGAAAACATACGACACCCTGTGAAATAATAGTAACAAAAGGTTGTTGTTAGTCATTAGCACTAAAACTTAAGTAACATGATAGTTTGGATTAGATACTAACCCTCACCTATTCTGTTTCTCTTCTCGGTACTCAAATACTTGGTGCCATGGCCCACCTGCCAAGTTGTTTTGCCTGCCTAAGGTAAAGTCATCCCTGATGGAGGATCGCAGGAATCGTGAGAAAGAGGGGTCCTTTCATCGGATTGGCTGGCCCAACACTGTTTCAGCCATGGAATGGCCAAATGGGTGAGGCAGCTTGATGGATGAGGTCTCCAGGAGTCTAAAATTATCCAAATATTATTATGTGATATCATCTACTGTTAAATTCTGCTCCGTACTTCTAAAAAAAATTTGTATTTTTTATTTTTGAGGATTTGTTCTGTTCTATGTATTGTATTGTATTGTATTGACCCCCTTCTTTTGACACCCACTGCACGCCCAACCTACCTGGAAAGGGGTCTCTCTTTGAACTGCCTTTCCCAAGGTTTCTTCCATTTTTCCCTACTAGGTTTTTTTGGGAGTTTTTCCTTGTCTTCTTAGAGAGTCAAGGCTGGGGGGCTGTCAAGAGACAGGGCCTGTTAAAGCCCATTGCGGCACTTCTTGTGTGATTTTGGGCTATACAAAAATAAACTGTATTGTATTGTATTGTATTGTGTATTGTTTTCCTTTGGCCCTCAGCAATAAGTACAAAATGCCTCAAATCAGTTGGCCCTAAATCAGCACATGACTTATTGTAATAAAAATGCTGAAATTGTAGTTTATGAGATATTACATCGTAAATATTCAGGATATCAGCTTGTATGTCATTTTTAAACAGTGCTTTTTAAATTTACATTCAAACCATTCTGCACAAATAAGGAAATGTAACATTAGAATTAATTCAAATTTATCATTCTTTAAACACAATTCCAAGCCTAGGAGTAAAGATTTAGTGCTCTGGGCATATTCTGAATATCTGATGGACTTAACAATGACTATTAGTAACTGAATTTGTTTTAACATTCGTTTTTTTGGCAAAATATTATAGACATACACACATGGCCTTCGCTTCACTAACGGCACTGAAAACAACTTACCTATTCTTTTTGCTCCAATACTTTTACCTGGTTATGTGTGTGATATTGAAACAGACTTCACTAGTAAATTTGTTGTTAACAGTGATAGATCAGGTTCTCCATATTTTTTTCATTCTGCATTGGTATTGGGTGGTCAGCAGGCTAAGCACTGATTCTTTTTAGAACTGAATTTTGTTTATCCTCTTCTGTTTCTATTACGGTTTATTAATAATCAAACGGTTAAGGGAAGAGACATTCTGTTAAGAAAAGAACTTATTTTTTCTTTTTTTTTTAACTTTCCTTGTGCTGTTTGATTTGCTAATATTTATACATGTTAAGAATTGAATTTATATTTCATATATTTTTAAGACATCTGTAGATATTGTCACAGGGAGGTGACCGAAAATACAAATGATATAGCCGCGAGCTTACACCTGCAATGTGTCCTCCATGCTAGAAATTCATTTGTAGCCTACATGTTACACACATAGAAAAATACAAAGAGACAAAAACAAAATTAAATGTTTGGACTGATGATGAGGTGGAATTGTTTTTGAGAGTAAAGAATGAGTATAAGGAGAGCAAAGTGGATGAGAAAATGTAATGAGCAAAATTCAATCAGGGAAAAGCCACGTAATGAGCACAAGCCAATCACAGTACGATTAGAGCCTGCAATTTCAAAACTCTGTGTTTTCACCCATCCAGACTGCCTCTCTGAGCTAAGTTTTCAGAAACGTACAGATCCAGCAAGCAATTCAAGTGTCTCCCTTTTTTAAGGAGTTAAAAATGCCAGGGCGGATTTCAGAAAAAAGTCGAAAAACAGAAAATAATGTCTGCATTTTTAAACAAAAACATATTAGTAAAAACATAGCCTCAGACAGTGCTGACTACATTTACATTTGTATTTATTCACTTGGCAGATGCTTTTATCCAGAGTGCCTATCAAATGAATTAAACAATCAAGTAACATTAGGCTAATGCCTATTTGTTCAGCAAGTGTAGTAGGACAGGTAACAAAAAGTTGATTGCCACAAGTGATAAAGATGTAATAAATAATAAATATACAATCTGGGATTACAATCAATAAGGCAATTAAACTTAGTCTAAAAACAAATATCACAGGGCAAAGTTTTTTTTTCGTATCAACTAGACAGATAATCGCAGAACAGATGGGTTTTCAATTGCTTCTTGAATACCATAAGGGAGTCAGCAGCTCGGACGGAGGTGGGCAGCTTGTTCCACCAACTAGGAACTACACAGGGAAAGAGTCTGGATTGAGACTTGATACCACACAGAGGTGGCATCACCAGACGTTGTCTACTGCCAGACCTGAGTGGGCTTGAAGGAGTATAGCACCTCACCAGTGTCTCCATATACACAAGTGTTGACCCATTGACTACTCTGTAGGCCAGCATCAGGGATTTGAACTCAGTGCGATCAGCTTCAGGGAGCCAAAGTAGTGAACCGAAGAGGGGAGTGACATGTGCCCATCTCGACTGGTTAATCACAAGACGGGCTTCTGCATTCTGATGTAGGAAGAGGAAACAGTTGTGAAATAGCCATAAATGCATTATTTTTTTCAATATTTACCACACAGACTGACAAAAAAGCCTAGGACTCATTTGAGCTTATAGCAGAAGGACTTTTTAATGTGTTACAATTTGGAGAATTGAGTAAAGGCAATTCTAGTTTCTAGAAATAGAAAATCCATTCAGAGAGTTGTTGTGTTACTTGTAACTACACTATTACAATATAAGCATATTGAATATATCATATAGTGTGGTGCTTATTGTGCTTTTATTGTATTTTTGTTTTTAAGTCCACTGTGTGTATAAATGACTACAGCATTCTGGTCTTGTTAAACAAAATGTGTTACATAAGGATAAATTAAACTGAATTAAATTAAATTGAATATTTCATGGATATCCTAGCAAATATATCACAAGGCTAACACTGACTACAAATATTGCTCATAAGAATTACAAAATATAAAACTAATTAAGCAAATGTGAATGCAAGAACATTTTTGTCCCAAGGCAATCCCTACAAAAAAGAATGGCTAAAGAATATAATTACATGTTTTGACAAGAATAGGCTCCTTTGCCCAACACTGCTCAGCATTTCTTATTTCCTTTAACATTTTGAAAAATATTGTGGAATTAATGTATGAAGATTCTCAAGGTGCTGCTTTTAAACACTCTACTTGGCAACTTACTGCATGTAACAGTGGTCCTTTATATGTAGAAGTCCTCCAGAACTTCTGTCCAAAATCTATCCTGAACTTTCCAGCTGTACTCTCTTGTTTCTGTTGAAGAACTGATTTTAAAGTACAAGCTCATCATTCACACTGTTAACTCCATGTGTTACACTTTGATCATGTCACTTCATAATCTGTTTGTCTCAAAACCAAAAGTTTCATCTCCTTCAGCCTACCTTCACAACTCATATCCCACAATCCTAGACTAAGCCTGGTAGTTGATTTCTGGATTTCCTATTCATTTTATACACAACTTTTGACCTCTTTTTGAAACACCCCCATGATAATGTGCTTTCATTTCCTGTTGAGACGACAGTAAATATGCCACCAACATGGGAGCACAGTTCCATTTATTTAGCAAGATTGGATGAAGTAATGGTCCCAAATCCACACCAGCTGATAAATTAGAAAGACAACTTACTGAAGTGTCCGTCTGCAATGTACGGGGATATTTTTACTTTGTTTTATCCTATTGAATGAACAATGAGATGATGACAAACAACAAGAGCAATAAAGCATTTCACTGAATCCCCCCACCACAGTAGTAAAGTGGGTTGAATTTGACTAAACCCTTTTAACAGCATAGTTTCTTTTTCTTTTTGTTTTTGAAAGCAGACGTACAAATAAAACTGATGATCGTGCCACGCGGGTGTTATTTCAGTCATTGGTTATTGTAGAAACAGAGTGGTAATCCTGCATTGCTGGAATAGAAACGTCATATGGCAACATCACGACATTTTGTGAAAGGTAAGACAATTTTGTTCATAATTACAATTTTCACATCTTAGCAAGCATGGATATTTACTAGCCTATTAGGTGCAGCCATGATCAGGCGATATACCTCAAAACTGATTTGACAACAAATGCATCTGTGCTGCTACACTGCTTTGTGACAAGTGGGTCTGCTAGTGGACAGATGAGTAGGTATACTGTGGAAAATGTAATAATTCACACTGAGTTCCTACATCAATGCTTATTGGTTCCTAGTCTGTCTTGCGTCATATTTGAACATTGCAATCCCTAATAGCATTGCCATCTTGCAAAATACAGCAAGACAGATTTATTGATTAAAATGTGAGCCAATTCATGTTGTGAGAACAGGATAGGAAGCATTGGCTCTGGTTAGCTACAGAAAGAAACAGGACTGATGGATGGTGTAGAGGTTCTGAGATGTGGCTGTATTTGAGTCTACTGATGACGTCAGTTGAGTAGAGGAGAATGGAGAGAAGACACAGGAACAGAAGCAGAAAGGAGGATCCACAGCATAGCAACATCAGTGTAGAGGGCAAATAGCCAGGTGACCTCTGGGGCACCAACTGAAGTGGCAGTTCAGAAGAAGCATCATATTTCTATTCATTAGATGGAAGTTTGGGCTTCATAATTTTTTTCCCCAGTCTAAATTCATTAGTTCAATTCTCCTGGGAAAAATCAATGTAGTGAGATTTAATTGCAAGAGTCAGCATTTTGGGCATCAAATGGTACAGACTTGCACATGTGTAATTGTTCAAGAAGCATAAATTCAACCAATCTTTAACTAATCAGAATAGTGTAGGTCATGTCAAGCATATTGTCTGTCATTAATTCTCCTTGACAGTTCATGGCAACAGTTTCTTCTGTTGTCACGTCAAATTCCAACAAGACCCAGGGTCATCCTTATGTACTGCTATAACAGAATTCTGAACCTCATCTCTTGATTGAGGCTTAGAAAGGTTTTGGTACAAGATGACTAGGTGAGAATGAATCTCCTAGTGTTAGAAATTAAATAATAGCACAATACTTCATTTTGTTATAATTCAGCATCCATGTTCACCTGGTCATGAGAAAAGAAATGTATACCTTAACAACCACACACACATGCGAATAGGAAGCAGCTGAAGGACTTAAGTAATGGTAATACCACATCCGACCAGGGGGTGGCAGGGTGCACCAACTGTCTTTCACAGTTCCCTGCAGACCGTTCCAGAGAAATCCTGCCAAAGGATAAACTCCTCCCTCTCATTCTATTTGCATACCGGGAAGTCCCACAAGCCTCTATGGGGTTATCATCTTTTGAATTATTATACGGTCGACAAACCCGGGGTATATTAGATATTTTGAAAGAAGGCTGGGAAGGAGAGACTCTTCCCTCTACAAATATATTGGAATATATCACACAATTACACGATAGATTTGGAAAAATTCTGCCTTTTCTAAAAAGTCATATGGAAGAGGTGCAAGCAGCACAGGCCCATTATTATGACTGTGGCATGACGCTCCGAGAATTCCATCTGGGGAACGTGTCATGGTGTTGGTTCCCACCTTCCATTCCAAATTACTCGCCCATTGGCAATGCCCTTACGAAATTAAGGAGAGGAAAGGGCTTGTTGACTATTTGGTGAAACAACCCAATCGTCGACCTAGCGAGCGAATTTATCGTGTGAACTTGCTGAAGTCGTGGAAGGACAGGGATCCTGATCCCTTCTCCGCTCAGCCACGCTCATTCTTTACTCTAAAAGACACCCTTAATTTCGGCGAGGAATTAACGTTCAGACAGCGACAGGAGCTGGAGTCAGCTATTTTGTCTGTTCCAGAGGTGGTGAGTGAGAAACCCGGAAGGACCTTTCTGATTGCACATGACAGATTGACTGAGCCTGGAGTTATCGTCCGGGAGCGCCCCTATAGACTCCCGGAGGCAAAGAAGACGTGGAGCTGGAAATCAAGTGAATGCTGGAACTAGGAGTGATAGAGGAATGTTTTAGTCCCTGGTCCAGTCCAATCATCTTGGTTAGTAAGCCTGACGGCAGTTGGAGGTTTTGCAATGACTTCGGTCGGCTTAACTAAGTCTCCCAATTTGATGCTTATCCCATGCCTAGTGTGGATGACCTCCTCGAAAGGCTGGGCCAAGCAAGGTTCTTGACCACTCTTGACATGACAAAGGGGTACTGGCAGATTCCTTTAATGGATTCCGCAAAGGTGAAGACTCCGTTTAGCACCCCTAGCGGACACTGGCAGTATCGTGTCTAATCTGTCCCCGAATGCCGTATTAGTGAGGCTTCTCTCCAAAGACCCAGTCCATACGGAGTTGCTTCGCCCCACTGGTTGTAGTGAACGTAGACAGATAGTTTTACTCACCAAGAAAGTCAAGGCTGAGAATCCATATACTTTAATATAGATTTCTGGCAAGAAGTCATACAAGTATTAGGACGTGAAAACCATGACAATTCGAAGGTAAAAGGATGATAATTTCCTTAACCTAAAATACAATATGGCAGAAGGTAAAGCAAAGACTAAAGCAGCGCTAATAGGAAAAAGGGAGCTAGGGACATACCAATATGTGTTAATTAAATAGGGGGTGGGGGTAGGAATGTACCAAACAGCCTAATAACAATATTATCATAGGCTGCTGTAGCAGCACACTCCCCATCTGGTATCGTCAGATAGTACCATTAATATTATAATTTTTTTTTTTTTTTATAACAAGTCTGTAACATAGTAGGAATCCATCCTTGGGAACCTGAAAAAACAAGAGCACAGCCACAATCAACAACAAACTTTAAATGAGTTCTCAGATTCAATAGTCAATAGTAAAATTTCTTGTAAACTGAAGATGGTGGAGATTAGTGTGACCTTTGAAGGTTCACGTTACATCAGCCGTGGTAGGACTGAATTGGTCTTTCTGACGAAGTAACAGGACAACCTCAGTGACTGGTCTGAAGAAGGTCTTAACAGTCCCATCTCTGGCAGTCTTTACTTCAACCTTGCGGATCCTTCTGTCATCACTGGGCATGGTCTTTACAATGACACCCATGGGCCAATTGATCCGATGAGCTTGGTGATCCTTCAGTAAGACCAAATCCCCTTCTTGAAGGTTAGGTATTTGTACTTGCCATCTTCTGCGGTCTTGTAAAGGATTCAGATACTCCTTTCTCCATCTTTTGCAGAAGCAATTGGCAAGGTGTTATACAAGTCTCCACTGGCTTTTGTGAAGGCTGTGTCTGTCAAAGACTCCATGAGGAGTTGGAATAACCCCAATTTTCTGTGTCAAAAAGGCAGCTGGGGTCAGAATAACGGGAGACTCTTGATCTGAAGGAATTGGGCTTAAGGGTCTTCAATTATGGAAGGGTAATGGAGCTACCCAACAGTTAGAACTATCTTTATAGAATTCCTGGTCCATGATTTTGATGAAGTCCTTATCTTCAACAGAAGGAGCTACCTTATTGTTGTCACTGGTGGTCTGGAAAACTGTATGACCAGTTGTCTTCAGGCATAACCATATGAGCTCTTGTATGTTATCAAGCATCTCTGTGTACAGATTAGGTATCTCTTTCACGAAATAGTGGCAAGGGCATTGCTTGAAATAATAAACACTTGTCTTGTAATAATGGTGCATTTTATTTATGCAGACATCTCCCACAATGACCCAACCTAAATCAAGTCTCTGGGCATAAGGGGCATCATTTGGGTCATTACACTGTTGACGTACCTTATAGACTCTTAGAATGTCTCTGCCCAGCAAAAGCAGGATGTTAGCATCCTTGTCAAGAGGTGGGATACAGCTGGCTATATGCTTCAGGTGAGGATGGCACCGTGCTGCTTCAGGTGTGGGGATCTCCTCCCTGTCACTTGGTAACTGATCACATTCAATCAGCGTAGGAAGTGGAAACTGTGTGTTCCCTCGCACAGCTTCCACAATAAAACCATCTGCTCTTCTTCCTGTAGCATTTACTAGGCCTGCACATGTGCCTAGGGTATAGGGTGAAGAGTTCCCCATTATATTGAACAGGTCAAAGAACTCTGGATTTGCAAGTGAATGATTGCTCTGTTTGTCTAAGATAACATATATTTTAATGGCCTTCTCTGGTTGTTCCTTGTGGAACACCTTTACAAGACATATTTTGGCACAGGATTTTCCACAAAGTCCTTCTCCACATACCTCTATACATTTAGATGATACTGGCCTTGGCACTTGTTCAGAACTCTCCCCGCCATGCCTAGAGAAGGGGATAGAGTCCTCTTGGGAATCTGGATGGAGAGCAGTAACATGCTGGTCTCTGCCACACTCAGAGCATTGAATAATGACCTTACAGTCTCTGGCAAAGTGCTCTGTTGAAGCACAACACCTGTAGCAGATTTCATGCCTTCGAAGAAATTCCCTGCGCTTATGCATGGGTTTCTCTCTGAAAGCATGACACTTCTTTAGGGGGTGCGGTTTTTTATGTATTGGGTAGTAGTGGTTGGGATTGTCAACTTTCTCTTCTGTCACATCCTTGCTGGCAGTTGATGTGTTGTCTGAGATTCCTGTCTTATGAACGGAAATAGTGCTCCTTAAGTCCTTATGTCTAGCACTCAAGTTCTCATACCTTGCTGTTGTTGAGCTTTGCACGTGTGCTTCATTCACTGAGAAGCTTGGATAATTTTTGGCCTTGGCAATCTGTCTAACAAATTCTGAGAAAAAGGAGAAAGGTGGAAAAGAGACTTGATGCTGCTGCTTGTACTTGGAACCCGCCAAAGTCCACTTCTCTTGAAGATGGTATGGCAGTTTTGCCACCAAGGGGTTAACACCATGAGCAGTATCTAAATAACTGAGACCGGGTAGATGAGGATCTGTTTAAGTAATTTCAAGTTCAAGAAGAAGGTCACTAAGTACCAAAAGCTTGTGGTCATCCTTGTTGGACAGTTTAGGAAAGTCCTGTAGTCTTTTGAATTAGGAAAGCTCAATGACATCAGAGCTTCCACATGTTTGGTTTAGTCTTTCCCAGACATGGGTGAGGCCTGTGGATGGATTGTTTACATGGACATTTTTAAGCCTTTTGGCATATTCTGTTGATTGGGGCCCAAGCCATCACACCAGTAGATCTAATTCTTCCATAGGTGAGATGTCTAAGTCGTGGATTGCTGTCTTAAATGTGGATCTCCAGCTCCTATAGTTTTCTGGGGGGTCGTCGAACCTTGTGAGACCAGTATTGATGAGTTCTCGGCAGATCATGTACCTTGCAAAGTCCGATATTTCAGCTGTTTCAGATTTCATGCCCACAGGTATTCCTTGCACATTACTGTAGCTGATGGCCTCTGGTGGATCATGCTTAGGTACTAGTGGGGTAAATGGAGTTGCAGATGGATTCAGCTCAGGATGTCCAAAGCCTGGGTGTCTTACGACATGAATCATTGAAGAAAACTGAGTCTCTGGAAGCATATAGCATTTCCTGGGAGGTTTAACGAAATTCTGATTATCTGCATTTGGGAAAGGTATTGGCAGTGTATGAGTAGGTGGTATGAGTTTTGAATACTTGTGGTGGATTCATGGTACTCACAATGGGGTGTGGATTAGAGTGGTCTTTCCCACTGGGTGGTGTGGCATCTTCTGGCAGGTTATGTGCTGGGGCATTGTATGTAAAGCTTTCTACTGTGGGCTTAAAGGCATTGTCAGTATTCTGATCTAAGACAAACTGGGAAGTTCGTTTTGAGGGCTCTTCTTTGGTGGTCAGCCTGAGGGGTTGGTTGACTTCGTCCTCCTCCTCTATGGCCTCTTCCAAAATACTCAATTTAGCCAAAGCTGCTGCTTCCTCTCGTTGCTTTTGGAGGACCTCTAACTGAGACTCTGCCTCTGCTTGCATGCAGGCTGCTTCTGCCTTAAGGGCTGCTTCCTTTTTAATAAAGGCAGTCTGAATCTTAGCTGCCTCTGCTTCTGCATGGGTTAAAACCAGTTAGTTGCTTAAGTCTGATCTCTGGGAGTTTGATCGTAGAGATCTAAATGATTTCCTAGAGTGCCTAGACAAGACAGAATAGCAGGATGCGGTATCATTAAACTGCCTTATCCTATTTTTTAACCTTGACTTGACTTCAAGAAATGTGATGTGCCTTTGCTGATCAAGGAGAGTAATGCTATTTAACTCCTGTAATGCTTCTTCCATGTTCATATTTAACAGAAAGGCAGAATACTTCTCAAAATGTCTTTTATACAGTAGTTCTCATAGGTATGTTTAAGTCTTTCAAACAAGTCCTTTAATTGCTCTGGACTATCACTGGCATCATCAGCAATGGCAATGCAATGAATAGTTTTGCTCCATAAATCTAAAAGTCTGTTTGACATTTCTATTCTTTGACTTTCAAACCCTTCTCTGACTTTTAAAGATGGCTTAACTGTGCGTTTAAGTCGGGCAGACAGTTCACCTTCTATTCCAATATCATCTTGAGGTGGGAGTAATTCACCTTTTGCTTCCTGGGACTCCAATTCTAGTGAATGAGCTGATTCCTGCTGAGACATACTGCGATGAGGAGCGCTGGGCGAGTTTCAGCTGGGCGTGGCTGCGCCGAAAGAGAGCACACATTGGTCACGGAAAGTCCAGCAAACAGCGGCGCAGCAGTGTCGGAGTGAAAGATCCACCTCATTCGTTACGCAGTGAGTCATTAAACAATCATATTTGTAGAGAGCCCTTCAAGTGCGTGGAAATTGAAATTAAAATTACTAAGTAAACTGAACAAAGAAAAAAATATCAAGATAAACTGTAGTCCCTGTTTGAGCTGTCCTAGAACGTGGACAGATAGTTTTATTCACCAAGAAAGTCAAGGCTGAGAATCTGTATACTTTAATATAGATTTATGGCAAGAAGTCATACAAGTATTAGGATGTGAAAACCATGACAACTCGAAGGTAAAAGGACAATAATTTCCTTAACCTAAAATACAATATGGCAGAAGGTAAAGCAAAGACTAAAGCAGCGCCAATAGGAAAAAGGGAGCTAGGGACATACCAATATGTATTAATTAAATAGGGGATGGGGGTAGGAATGTACCAAACAGTCTGATAACAATATTATCACAGACTGCTGTAGCAGCACAGTGTCCTTCCATTCGGGTTACACGGGGCTCCTGCAACTTTCCAGCATCTGGTGGACAAAGTGCTCCGTCCCCATAATGCATATAGTGCTGCCTATCTGGATGACATCGTCATCTATTCCAGCACATGGAAGAAACACGTACAGCAGGTCAGAGCGGTGTTGCAGACACTAGGAGAAGCTGGGCTCCGAATCAATCCAAAGAAATGTTTCTTTGGACTGAAAGAAGCTAAATATTTGGGCTGCCTGGTGGGTTGGGGCACCGTGAAGCCACAGTGTTCAAAAATAGATGCCATTCTGAAATGATCCGTCCGCGAATCAAGCGGCAAGTCCAAGTATTTCTTGGATTAGCCGGGTACTACCGTCAGTTTGTACCTCAGTTTTCTGAGAGAGCGGAACCCTTGACTGATTTGACGAAAAAAAGAGCTCCTAACAACGTGGTATGGACTGACAAGACAGAAGCTGTGTTCTGTGACTTAAAACAGGCTCTTACTTCAGCACCAGTATTAATAGCTCCTAATTTTTCTCTCCCGTTCATTCTCCAGACGGACACTTCAGACACAGGCCTCTGTGCCGTGTTGAGCCAAAGTATCGATGGTGTTGAACACCCTATCATGTACCTGAGCTGGAAACTGCTGGATTGAGAGACCAGGTACGCAGCAGTGGAAAGGGAAGCCCTGGCGATTAAATGGCCGATTACGCAGTTGAGGTACTACCTCTTGGGCCGACAGTTCGCTCTTTTGTCGGATCATGCTCCTTTACAGTGGATGGCCCTTCACAAAGAGTCAAATCCATGGGTCACTAGGTGGTTTCTTGACCTACAACCTTACAAGTTTTTGCTCATTCATCGTAAGGGCTCTCTCCATACCAGCGCTGATGCCCTCTCTCATGCTCACAACCTCTCAGTGCAGGTTACCCGACCCGATGGCTCTTGGCTAAGGGGGGGTGCCTTGTCATACACGTGCGAGTAGGAGGCAGCTGAAGGGCTTAAGTAATGGTAATACCACATCTGACCAGGGGGTGGCAGGGTGCACAACCTGTCTTTCTCAGTTCCCTACAGACCATTCCCGAGAAATCTTGCCAGGTTCCAGTACCTCAGAAGACGTCACTTTCCGGGTCTGGCCCACTTGATGACATCACTTCCGGGTCTGGGGCCCTCGATGACGTCACTTCCGGTCCCTCAATGATGCCACTTCCGAGTCCGGCCCCTTCAATGACGTCACTTCCTATATGGGCCTTTAAAGCCGTCATCTTACCACCAAGAAATCAGTTCTGTTTTTGACTCAGTATTGCGAACATCTCTATCAATTTAAAAACCTTTTGCAGCCAGGGATATTATACGGGTGGCTGCCCCAAACCTTTTTATGATGTCTGGTCTGTGTTTTTATCACAGCATGTATAATAAATACCTTGCAAATGTTTATACCCACTATATTATTTTTTTGTGGATTATTTAGTTACATACGCCTTGGAATGCTTACAACTCTTGTGAATATACTTAATTACTCTCTGTCACCGCTTTGGTGACAAATTTAAATGGTGTATTTTGGAAGACTTGAAAGCCTGGGGTTTATAGATGTTTCCTAGCATCCTGTTATAATATGTCGGCTGCCAAATCTAAAGGGGAAATCCTTATGTCCAAGAATCATTTATATAAATTCTCATTCTCCAGGTCTGACTCTGCCTCTCCTAGGGACTTGCCCTAGATGGTCTACTTGTAAACCAGCTTATATGCCTCTGTTAACCTCACCCTTCCCTCGAGGACTCCCAGGCCAGGCTCTAACCAAGCACTGAATAAAGACCCTGAAGAGACAAATAGACAGTTAATCGCATGGGTAGAACCGAGTGTAAAATGAAAGAAAGAGAGACAAGAGCAAAAAAAATGGGATAATTTGAGGTAAAGAGGTGCAGAGACTTTATTATTTTGATTTTTTCTTGACCTAATAAAAATATATTGTGAATGCCTGGAGAAAAGGAAGCAGGAAGTGAGTGCTCTTCCCCTGTACTACCTAGCTGTCACATTAATTATTAAAATATTAACTGCATGTTTAAGTTTATGTAAGATTAGTGTTTATTCTACAAAGATTTAAGAAATCAATATAGTCATGCACAGACTTAAGGTTCCATTTGGCCGCCATTTTGCTGTATGCCAGTCACAAATTGTACAAGTCGTTGCAAACTGAGGGTTGCAGTTGTTGGTTCGTGAGTGGGTCATGATGGGTCACCTAAGCCAGTGTTTCTCAACCACTGGGTCACAACCCAGGTTGCTGCTGATGGATTTCAGGTTGCCATGATTGGTTCATTATTGGTGGGCCATGGTGGATCTTGCTGTGGGATGCTAAGTCCCCTTTTCTTAGTGAGTTTGTTTCACCAAAGGAAAACCTCTGTTGTGCTTGTTTCAACAAGGGGTCAGTTTGCAATTGTTGCTAATGGGTCATCAATGAACTTAAAAAGAAAAAACTTGATTGTGGTACCATAAAGGTTGAGAAACTCTGGTGTAAGGGAAGGCAGCGTGGGCTGAATACATTACCCATGTAGAGCAGCAATGATCAAAACAAACCTTAAAGGGCCTCCCATGAGTCAGAAAACATATGAGACCCAATGAAATGATAATAATAATAATAAAGGATTTATTGCTGCATTTGGCTGTTGTTTTCCTTTGGTCCTTGGCCATAAGTATGAATCACCTTAACTTGGTTGGTCATATATCAGTGTATGACTGTAATTATTTTTGTAATATAACATCGTAAATTAATGACATTAATATCCATCATTGTATACATTACTTTATGGTGTATAATGCCAAACACAAATAAGAGCTTGACATTTTATTGATAGTAAACTGTTAATTACCATGTCATGTAGTCATGAGCTGAGCAGACGGCATAATATGAGAAGAATTACTAGTGCCAAGCCCACATGGATTTTTTTGGACTTGTAATAATACTGATATGTGGGCAGCAAAGGTGTCCATTTACCAATACATAGCATTCCATTAGGAATTTGGGGTATACTGTTATAAATTTTCATATATAATTTTTATCATAGCGGAAGACATCAAGAAGCCTTCTTTGTTACTTTTCGCACAAGAGACAGGGAGTGGTGGGGAATGACTGCCAAATGATTCTTTTAAAATAACAACTCATTCTTGAAATTTTGTATTTTATTGTCGTTTATTGCCTGTTATTCAGATGTTACGTCAGGAATATATGGACAACAACACAAATTTCCATACCGGATCGGTCGAGCCCCGGGTTAACAATGCCCACCACCAGAACTGTTAGCCAACAGGGTGCTGGGGGAAATTGGGCTACTGTTGGCCGAAGAAGAAGAAAGAGAAAGGAGGGGGGAGACGTGTCCGGAGGCAGGAGGAGAGGAGGAAAGTAAAAAGAGTGGCACTGAGGGTAGGAACTTTGAATGTTGGCAGTATGACTGGTAAGGGGGAGAGAGTTAGCAGATATGATGGAGAGAGGAAGGTTGATATATTGTGCGTGCAAGAGACTAAATGGAAGGGGAGTAAGGCCAGGTGGATCGGAGGTGGATTCAAATTATTCCATCATGGTGTGGATGGGAGGAGAAATGGGGTAGTAGTTATTCTGAAGGAACAGTATGTCAAGAGTGTTTTGGAGGTGACAAGAGTGTCAGGCCTAGTAATGATTATGAAGCTTGGAATTGGAGTTGTGATGATGAATGTTATTAGTGCATATTGTGATGGACAGCCAGCGTTTCAGTACAGCTGGGACGTTCTTCAACAGAAGAAACCAGCCTTTTCAGGACACTACATCCCCTGGGACGCTAGATGGCAGCTCCTCTGGATGGAAATGGTTCCTCGGATTCCCGCAGGGCAGTATGGGACATGGAGTACATCTCTTCAGCCCTGTTGGGTGCCATGGGTGCCGCCAGGGGGAGCTCACCAAGAACCCAGGGAATTTTATCGTGACACTAACCCGGAAGTAGAGAGTCACGAGGACGGAAACCTGCAGTACTTCCGGGATACTTGAAGAAGGCGTTTGACCCGGAGAAGGAATACTTCTGGGTCATGGACTTTAAAAGGATTGTGGGAAACCCAGCAGTGAGAGCCGGAGTTGGGTGGGAGTGTGACAGAGCTGCTGGGAGTGGAGGATTGGTATTGGTAATTGATTATTGTATTGTGATTATTGAATTATTATTGAGAATTGTGGAGTGTGCGGTGCTTTGTGCACTATTATTGAAGAAAATATTAAAGGATCTTCTTGGTGCTTTTAAACGTGTGTCCTGGATGTCTGTTTAGTGGGTTCAACAGGGCAACAGCGCCTGTAGCATCCACAATATGCCCCGCAAGTTGGGTGTGCAATGGGTGAGACAGAAGATTTTTTGGAGTGAGTTGGATGAAGTGTTGAACAGTGTACCCAAGGGACAGAAAGTGGTGATTGGAGCGGATTTCAATGGGCGTGTTGGTGAACGGAACAGTGGAGACGAGGAGGTGATGAATAGGTATGGTGTCAAGGAGAGGAATGAAGAAGGTCAGAGGATAATGGATTTTGCCAAAAGGATGGACATTGCTGTGGTGAATACGTATTTTAAGAAGAGGGGAGGAACATAGGGTTACGTACAAGAGTGGAGGAAGATGCACACAGGTAGATTACATCCTATGCAAAAGAGTTGATCTGAAGGAGATTGAAGACTGCAAAGTGGCGGCAGGGAAAAGTGTAGTTAAGCAGCATAGGATGGTAGTCTGTAGGATGACGTTGGAAATCAAGAAGAGGAAGAGAGTGAGGGCAGAGCCAAGGATCAAATGGTGGAAGCTGAAAAAGGAAGACTGCAAGGTTGAGTTTAGGGAGGAGGTGAGACAGGCACTGGGTGGCAGTGAAGAATTACCAGACAGCTGTGAAACTACAGCAGATGTAGTAAGGGTGACAGCAAGAAGGGTGCTTGGCGTGACATCTGGAAAGAGGAAGGAGGAAAAGGAAACCTGGTGGTGGAATGAGGAAATACAGGAGAGTATACAGAGGAAGAGAATGGCAAAGAAGAAGTGGGATAGTCAGAGAGATGCAGAAAGTAGACAAGAGTACAAGGAGATAAGGAGCAAGGTGAAGAGAGAGGTGGCAAAGGCTAAAGAAAAGGCGTATGATGAGTTTTATGAGAGGTTAGACACTAAGGAGGGAGAAAAGGACCCGCACCGATTGACTAGACAGAGGGACCAAGCTGGGAAAGATGTGCAGCAGGTTAGGGTAATAAAGGATAAAGATGGAAACATACTCACAAGCGAGGAAGGTGTGTTGAGCAGATGGAAAGAGTACTTTGAGAGGCTGATGAATGAAGAGAACGAGAGAGAGAAGAGGTTGGATGATGAGGAGATAGTGAATCAGGAAATGCAACGGATTAGCAAGGAGCAAGTAAGGACAGCTATGAAGAGGATGAAAAATGGAAAGGTCGTTGGTCCAGATGACATACCTATGGAAGCATGGAGGTGTTTGGAGAGATGGCAGTGGAGTTTTTAACCAGATTGTTTAATGGAATCTTGGAAAGTGAGAGGATGCCTGAGGAGTGGAGAAGAAGTGTACTGGTGCCGTTATTTAAGAATAAGGGGGATTTGCAGGACTGCAGTAACTACAGGGGAATAAAATTGATGAGCCATAGCATGAAGTTATGGGAAAGAGTAGTGGAAGCTAGGTTAAGAAGTGAGGTGATGATTAGTGGGCAACATTATTGTTTCATGCCAAGAAAGAGCACCATAGATGCAATGTTTGCTCTGAGGATGTTGATGGAGAAGTTTAGAGAAGTCCAGAAGGAGTTGCTTTGCGTCCTGGAGAGGTGGAGATCTTCTCTAGAGAGGAGAGGAACGAAGGTCAATAGGAACAAGACAGAATATACAGTGGTGTGAAAAAGTATTTGCCCCCCTTCCTGATTTCTTATTCTTTTGCATGTGTGTCACACAAAAATGTTTCTGATCATCAAACACATTTAACCATTAGTCAAATATAACACAAGTAAACACAAAATGCAGTTTGTAAATGGTGGTTTTTATTATTTAGGGAGAAAAAAAAATCCAAACCTACATGGCCCTGTGTGAAAAAGTAATTGCCCCCTGAACCTAATAACTGGTTGGGCCACCCTTAGCAGCAATAACTGCAATCAAGCGTTTGCGATAACTTGCAATGAGTCTATTACAGCGCTCTGGAGGAATTTTGGCCCACTCATTTTTGCAAAATTGTTGTAATTCAGCTTTATTTGAGGGTTTTCTAGCATGAACCGCCTTTTTAAGGTCATGCCATAGCATCTCAATTGGATTCAGGTCTGGACTTTGACTAGGGCACTCCAAAGTCTTCATTTTGTTTTTCTTCAGCCATTCAGAGGTGGATTTGCTGGTGTGTTTTGGGTCATTGTCCTGTTGCAGCACCCAAGATCGCTTCAGCTTGAGTTGACGAACAGATGGCCGGACATTCTCCTTCAGGATTTTTTGGTAGACAGTAGAATTCATGGTTCCATCTATCACAGCAAGCCTTCCAGGTCCTGAAGCATCAAAACAACCCCAGACCATCACCACTACCACCACCATATTTTACTGTTGGTATGATGTTCTTTTTCTGAAATGCTGTGTTCCTTTTACGCCAGATGTAACGGGACATTTGCCTTCCAAAAAGTTCAACTTTTGACTCATCAGTCCACAAGGTATTTTCCCAAAAGTCTTGGCAATCATTGAGATGTTTCTTAGCAAAATTGAGACGAGCCCTAATGTTCTTTTTGCTTAACAGTGGTTTGCGTCTTGGACATCTGCCATGCAGGCCGTTTTTGCCCAGTCTCTTTCTTATGGTGGAGTCGTGAACACATGACCTTAATTGAGGCAAGTGAGGCCTGCAGTTCTTTAGACGTTGTCCTGGGGTCTTTTGTGACCCTCTCGGATGAGTCGTCTCTGCGCTCTTGGGGTAATTTTGGTTGGCCGGCCACTCCTGGGAAGGTTCACCACTGTTCCATGTTTTTGCCATTTGTGGATAATGGCTCTCACTGTGGTTCGCTGGAGTCCCAAAGCTTTAGAAATGGCTTTATAACCTTTACCAGACTGATAGATCTCAATTACTGCTGTTCTCATTTGTTCCTGAATTTCTTTGGATCTTGGCATGATGTCTAGCTTTTGAGGTGCTTTTGGTCTACTTCTCTGTGTCAGGCAGCTCCTATTTAAGTGATTTCTTGATTGAAACAGGTGTGGCAGTAATCAGGGCCTGGGGGTGGCTACGGAAATTGAACTCAGGTGTGATACACCACAGTTAGGTTATTTTTTAACAAGGGGGCAATTACTTTTTCACACAGGGCCATGTAGGTTTGGATTTTTTTTTTCTCCCTAAATAATAAAAACCATCATTTAAAAACTGCATTTTGTGTTTACTTGTGTTATATTTGACTAATGGTTAAATGTGTTTGATGATCAGAAACATTTTGTGTGACAAACATGCAAAAGAATAAGAAATCAGGAAGGGGGCAAATAGTTTTTTCACACCACTGTATGTGTGTAAATGAGAGGGAGGTCAGTGGAATGGTGAGGATGCAGGGAGTAGAGTTGGCGAAGGTGGATGAGTTTAAATACTTGGGATCAACAGTACAGAGATAATGGGGATTGTGGAAGAAAGGTGAAAAAGAGTGCAGGCAGGGTGGAATGGGTGGAGAAGAGTGTCAGGAGTAATTGTGACAGACGGGTATCAGCAAGAGTGAAAGGGAAGGTCTACAGGACGGTAGTGAGACCAGCTATGTTATATGGGTTGGAGACGGTGGCACTGACCAGAAAGCAGGAGACAGAGATGGAGGTAGCAGAATTAAAGATGCTAAGATTTGCACTGGGTGTGACGAGGATGGATAGGATTAGAAATGAGTACATTAGAGGGTCAGCTCAAGTTGGACGGTTGGGAGACAAAGTCAGAGAGGCAAGATTGCATTGGTTTAGACATGTGCAGAGGAGAGATGCTGGGTATATTGGGAGAAGGATGCTAAGGATAGAGCAGGGAAGAGGAAAAGAGGAAGACCTAAGTGAAGGTTTATGGATGTGGTGAGAGAGGACATGCAGGTGATGGGTGTAACAGAACAAGATGCAGAGGACAGAAAGATGTGGAAGAGGATGATCCGCTGTGGCAACCCCTAACGGGAGCAGCCGAAAGGAGAAGAAGAAGAATTGCCTGTTATTCAGATTCAATGCTTTGTGTTTCCTGTATTTATCTTTTAATTATGGGACACAGTCTGGACTCCCTGGAGGTCATAGCGGAGGAGAGAATGAAATTAAAACTGAATACCATTCTGAACAATGCTGCACATCATCTCTCTGACAGACTAAAACTGAGGACTTTCAACCAACAAATCATTCAGCAGAAGAGTCTGGAAAAGCTACTGGGGCTTCTTATTACCAACAGCAAAATGACTGAATAATGCCTCACTGGGACTGGGACTGCCAAGTTAGAACTTTTCTTTTCCTTTTAAATTTTCCTGTACAGTCTTTCTTGTGTGTATTCAGACCAAACTGTGTGTGTATTTATTTATTTATGTATTTATTTATTTACAGAGCTTCTGTAAAAAAGCCAAATTTCCCCATGGGCACAAATATATAAAGCTCAGCTAGTGTTTTATGCAGATATTATTTTGTATCCAGTGTTGTGTATTTGATCTGTTTTCTGCTTTTTATCTGTTGTTCATTCTGAAATTCTGAGAAGCGGTTTGGGCATTATTAAATAAAAGCATTATACATTTAAAAGGTATTATTATTATTAATTTAGTTGCTTCAAATTGTCCTTATGAAAAGAAACATTACAATAAAACTACTCATTCCTAATCTCTATAATTGGGCCAACAGAAGCACCTAAACTGGATTCAGTCTGAAATGTATTATATCGTGATATATACAGTAAATACTGTATAAAAAGTTTCAGTTATACCGTAATATACATTTTTGAGCATACTGCCCAACTCTGTGTCTTGCTATTACTGTTAATTAGATAGATAGATAGATAGATAGATAGATAGATAGATAGATAGATAGATAGATAGATAGATAGATAGATAGATAGATAGATAGATACTTTATTAATCCCAATGGGAAATTCACATTCTTCAGCAGCAGCATACTGATACAATAAATAATATTAAATTAAAGAATGATAATAATGCAGGTGAAAAAACAGACAATAACTATGTATAATGTTAAATGTTAATGTTTACCCCCCTGGATGGAATTAAAGAGTCGCATAGTTTGGGGGAGGAACGATCTCCTCAATCTGTCAGTGGAGCAGGACAGTGACAGCAGTCTGTCGCTGAAGCTGCTCTTCTGTCTGGAGATGATACTATTAAGTGGATGCAGTGGATTCTCCATAATTGATAGGAGCCTGCTGAGCGCCCTTCACTCTGCCACAGATGTTAAACTGTCCAGCTCCATGCCAGCAATAGAGCTTGCCTTCCTCACCAGTTTGTCCAGACGTGAGGCGTCTTTCCTCTTAATGCCGCCTCCCCAGCACACCACTGCGTAGAAGTGGGTGCTCGCCACAACTGTCTGATAGAACATCTGCAGCATCTTATTGCAGATGTTGAAGGACGCCAGCCTTCTAAGGTAGTATAACCGGCTCTGTCCTTTCTTGCACAGTGCATCAGTATTGGCAGTCCAGTCTAATTTATCATCCAGCTGCACTCCCAGATATTTATAGGTCTGCACCATCTGCATACAGTCACCTTTGATGATCACTGGGTCTATGAGGGGTCTGGGCCTCCTAACATCCACCACCAGCTCTTTGGTTTTGCTGGTGTTCAGGTGTAGGTGGTTTGAGTCGGACCATTTAACAAAGTCATTGATTAGGTCCCTATACTCCTCCTCCAGCCCATTCCTGATGCAGCCCACAATAGCAGTGTCATCAGCGAACTTTTGCACATGGCAGGACTCCGAGTTGTATTGGAAGTCCGATGTATATAGGCTGAACAGGACCGGAGAAAGTACAGTCCCCTGTGGTGCTCCTGTGTTGCTGACCACAATGTCAGACGTGCAGTTCCCAAGACGCACATACTGAGGTCTGTTTGTAAGATAGTCCACGATCCATGCCACTAGGTATGAATCTAATCCCATCTCTGTCAGCTTGTCCCTAAGGAGCAGAAGTTGGATTGTGTTGAAGGCGCTAGAGAAGTCTAGAAACATAATTCTTACAGCACCACTGCCTCTGTCCAAGTGAGAGAGGGATCGGTGTAGCATATAGATGATGGCATCCTCTGCTCCCACCTTCTCCTGATATGCAAACTGCAGAGGGTCAAGGGCGTGTTGAACCTGTGGCCTAAGGTGTTGAAACAGCAGCCTCTCCATGGTCTTCATCACATGTGATGTCAGAGCAACAGGCCGAAAGTCATTCAGCTCACTAGGACGTGATACCTTTGGGACTGGGGTGATGCAAGATGTTTTCCAAAGCCTCGGGACTCTCCCCTGTTCCAGGCTCAGGTTGAAGATGCGCTGTAGAGGACCCCCCAGCTCTGATGCACAGACCTTCAGCAGTCGTGGCGATACTCCATCTGGACCCGCTGCTTTGCTGGCACGAAGTCTCCTCAGCTCTCTGCTCACTTGCACTGTTGTAATTATGGGTGGGGATGTCTTTCCTATGCTGGTATCAGCAGAAGGATGTGTGGAGGGTGCAATACTCCGATTATTAGGTAACTAGAAAAATAATACTTAAAAAACTAAACATAAAATGTTTTCACATTAAATGTCTTAATTTAACATTTAAACAGATTAAATAACTAACAACAACTATTGCAGAAACTCTAATGGTCTTCAGAAAACAGATTCACTGAAAATGTATAAATTATTTATAAATTATGTGATGTATCAGAAATAATAACTGAAATCCATTTAATAACTGCTTGAAACAGTAACAGTTTAAATATTTAAAAACAAATAATGATTTGTATAATAGACAGTGCAGCAAAAACACTTTTATAACAAAATAGTAGAAAAACACTGCTTGTTCATAAATAAATATGAGCAGTTGTAGAAGAACATATAAAATTCTTTTTTACTCCAGTTGCTGAAGATGAAAGAAAATGCAAGCTCACCTCTTGGAAACAAGTAGAACTGTAATTCAAACTCAGAATAAATTCAGTCAGTTTGGCTGAATTTCAGGTAAACATAACATAAATGCATGTCAGACCTATTTAATCTAATTCAGGACTTCTGGTGTTCGAGCTCATCAGGGTAACATTGAGTGCAATGCAGGAAACCACCTGCAGAAAGCGCCTGTCCATACACACAGCTGCACTCACACTCAGTCATCCTAACCTGCACGTTTTTGAGGATGTAGGAGGAACACCCAAAGTAAAATATGCAAAGACATGGAAGAATGTACAGACAACCCATGACTGGCCTGGGATTTGCAACCTCAGATACTGGATCTGAGAAGTAGCACCAGTGCACTACATGGTCACCCATAAACATAAAATAATAAAAGATCAGATTTATTTATATTTGTCTTCTCACCAAGAAAGAAAAAGAACAACATAAGCATTTGTTAAGTTTTATGACTAAAAGAGACTGGGCTTTCCATTTAAATTTTTCAGCTGCCTATCCATATAAACGTCAGCCACCTAAAGACATGCAATAGATCAGTCACATTAATAGTTTGGCAGCTTTTCTCATAGCTTATAAAGGTTCAGAAAGTAACAGGTGAACCACAGAGGGTGTGACAAAAAGCATGTCTGCTGTGTAATGATATGTAAGAATGTTTTTTAATATACACAAAGGAACCCGAATTTGTTTCACCACTACAATTAAAAAATTAGTCTAGCAAGGAAGCTTAGGAAGGCATCTTAGCTGCATAAAAGGAGATCAATTCATTCCAGAGTAATAAGTGAAGGCGCTTTTGAAAGCTCATAGGCTGACGATTTCAGTTATCTTATTGAACCAAGACCTAGTGAAATCCTCCTGTACACTCGGAGCAAGATGTACAAGTGTCCCTTTTGGCAGGCTGTAAAGACAATGGGGAAAGTAGAAAATCTTAGTATTTTAGAAGAAAAACTGTAGACTTAAAGAGTAAAAGTAAGTAAACAAATGATGTTATGCATCTTCTGTAAAAACTGGCCTTATTAGCCGTCCCAGGAACAATGAATGCAGGCAGAGTTTAATGTTTTGTTTCGCACTTACTTTGTTAACTCTCAGTTCATTACTTTGTGTATATAAGTCAAGGGGTGTGTTTTTTCAACCTGAGGCTATTTATACTTGGAAAATCACCTAATAAAGTATGCTTTGCTATGAAGAATTTCTACATCATAATATCATTGGAAGTTCAACCGATATCACTACATTGACAAAGTCCCAATACTGGCCCAATATATATATATATTGTGACAGACGACCGGCTATGGACTCCGGTCGTCACCCCCAGGCCGCTAGGAGGAGCCCTCCGGACAGCATATTTGTGCCCCGAGTTCCAGCAGGGCCTCATGGACTGTGTAGTGTTTTGACACAGCCCTGCTGGATACCTTGGGGGCTGCCAGGAGTCGCTGTAGGGGGGCTAGTGGGCTCTGGCATGCCCTATAACCCGGGAGTGCATCCCAGTCACGTGACTGGAAGAAGCGATGTGCTCCCGGGATGAAGAAAAGGACTGTTTGCCCTGACCCGGAAGGAAAACGGACTTGTGGGTTTGGCTTGGAGCCACTTCCAGGTCAGGGGCTATAAAAGGACTCTGGGTAAGCCCAGACACTGAGCTGAGCTAGGAGGTAGGGTGGCGACGTGTCTGGGAGAGGAGGATTGTTATTATAGAGAGAGAATTGTGATTTATATGAGTGTGGTGAGGAGAGTGCTTGGTGCACTACTGTATAATAAAAATAATTATTATTATACTTTCACCTGGTCTCAAGAGTGGTACCTGAGGGTTCGAGAGGTGGACACGAGCATCAACTGCTACAATATATATATATATATATATATATATATATATATATATATATAGTGGGAAACAGCCCAGACACAGACAGATGGACATCGTGTAAAGTCCAACACACGTTTATTGTACAAGTATTTACACACAAACCCAGTGCCACAGCACCAATCACCCCACAAGTCCAGGCTAACACACAATGCCTTTCCTCTCTTCAGGCTGCCTCTTTCCTCTCCCAGACCTCGTCCTCTTCCACCTGACTCCAGTCATCGAATGGAGGGAGGCGGCCCCTTATATAGCCAACCAGATGTGCTCCAGGTGCTTCCTGGTAATCTTCCACTGGCACTCCCCAGTGTGGTGGAAGTGCTGGCTGCATCCCCGTAAGCACTCTCTAAGTGTCCCTGCTTCTCTTCCCCCCAGCACTTCCGGGTGTGGTGAAAGTGCTAAGGTCCAAGGCTGCCAAGGCATCCGGGCGCCCCCTGGCAGTGACCATGGGCCCCTACAGGGTTGAGCTTCAAAGCTCTGTACCCATGGCCCCCAAAACAACCAGGGCAGTTGCCCCCTCGTAGTCTGGAGGAGGCGCAAGCCCTCCTCCGGTCCTCCTGGGCATCCCAGCTGGGTACCACCCCCAGCCGTGTGCCACTATATATATATATATATATATATATATATATATATATATATATATATATATATACACAATAACAATTCCAATGCTATCCATATGGTCTCAAGAACTAGAAAGGCCCAATGCAAAAAGTCATGAAAAATACTCAATGCCCACCAATACCAATAAAAAACATCAAAAACAACACTACTAACACAAACAGCATCTCAGAATTGTTATGAACCAAAAATCTATTTTACAAAAAGGCTCTGTTAAATAATGAACAGCCCCAATGGCCAAAAGCCCAAATAGCACATCAGGAAATTCCTGGAAAAGCAAAGGTAGTCCAAGACAAACAAGTCCTAATCAAAGGCAAAAAACAGAGTATAAAGTAAAAAAATTAATGTAATTTACAATAATAATAAAAAGTAGGAGAGCTCACCACCACCATGAGCACATCCAGTGAAGCGCAAGGGACTGTTTGTTGTTCGTCTTTATAGGGCTGACTGCAGTCCCTTGATTATTTTGGGCAGCTGAGCATGCCTCTTGGGGAACCTTCCATAAAACACATGGTACACAGGACAAGATACAGAGATACATATAACCTAAATGGCCAACAAATGCAACGTAAACAAAGAATCAAAGGTGAATAAAACAGATATAAGCACAGCATTTAAACTCCAATCAGAGGGACTGCTGACTAAAACATAACATCAGGCTTATGAGTGCATATGAGCAAAGGTTAGAAAGTGTATTAGAAAAGTTAAAAGTAAGAGAAAATATTGCAAAAAATACTAAAGGTGAACCAAAGAGATTTCAGTAGTAAAAGAATGACCAAGTTGGGAGTGAAGTGTTTTAGGAACTGTAAGAATGAATTAAAATAGAAAATGCATTAAATTTGTTTTTGTGATGTTTTCATATATGAAGAAGTTGAAAACCTCCCAGTAGCTATTAAAAAGCTGCTCATTGATTCGGAGAGAGCAGAGAGAGAAGTGCTGCATTAATTAAAAAGGCTGAAATCAAACGACTGCCATATAAGATGTATTCTCTAGTGGTTAGGGAGTTTATTGAATGCATATGTAAACCCTTGATGCATATTATTATTTTTTTATCTCAAAAACAACCCCACAATGGGGAAATTCTTATAGATTGGATGATAGGAAAGTTTGGTACATTTTATAGAAAAGGTGATTCTGTTAACTATAGACCAGTAAGCTTAAGATGTGTCCTCCTATAGCTCAGTGTTTCCATTGTGCTGCTTCACGTCCTACACGTTTGTTTTTCTAGCACATCCCACAGATGCTGATTAGGTTTGAGATCTGAGGAAAATGGACACAAAGTCAACCTTGACCTCTTATCATGTTTTTCAAACCATTCCTGAAAAATTTTTACAGTGTGGAAGGGCACATTATCCTGATAAAAGAAGCCACTGACATCAGGAAATCTTGTTGCCATGAAGAGGTGTACATGGTCTGCAACAATCTTTAAGTAGGTGGTACATGTCAAAATAACATCCACATGAATGTCAGGATCCAAGGTTTCCCAGCAAAACATTGCCCAGAGTATCGCACAGACTCTGCTTGCTTGCATTCTGTCTGTAGTGCATCCTGCAGCCATCTCTTCCCCAGATAAACAATCCACATGCACCTGGCTGTCCACATGCTCTAAAAAAAAAAAACATAATTCATCTGACCAGGCCGCATGATCACGGTCCCATTATTGGTGCTTTTGGAAGTGGACAAGGGTGAGCTTGTGAACTCTGACCTTTATGCAGCTGTGCAGCACAACACACAGCAAGCTGTGATGCATTGTATGTTTGATACCTTTCTTTTATGGCAAAGTGGGCTAGTGTTCGCTCCCATCTGCATCAATGAGCTTTGAGCGCCCATGACCCTTTCACCGGTTCTCCTTTTGTCCTATGTTGTACCACTTTTGGTAAGTACTAACCACTTCATACCAGGAACACCCCACAACATCTACCGTTTTGGAAATGCTCTAATCCAGTCGTCTAGCTATCACAATTTGGCCCTTGTCAAAATCACTCAGATCCACTTAACCATTTTTCTTACTTCCAACACAGTACCTTCAAGATCTGACTGTTCACTTGGTACCTAATATATCCCATACCTTGGCAGGTGCCATTGTAAAGAGATAATTTATGTTATTCACTTCACCTTTCAGTGGTTTTAATTTGGATGATGAGTGTATTTTAAAACAACAATTCAGAACTACTGTAATAATTCCCTTTATTTGATCATGCCACCTCTTAATCTCCATTTGCCTAAACCAAAAAGGTTTAACTCCTTCAGTGTTTCCTCAGAGCCCATAACTCTTCATACCAGAATTAGTCTAGTCACTCTCCTCTCGACCTTCTCTAATGCTGCTACAGTATGTCTATTTTGTAGCCCAGAAACCAATACTGTACACAGTACTCCAAATGAAGTCACATCAGTGCAGTAAATAACTTACATCCTTTGACTTTTACTCCACACATCATGATACCTAACACCCTATTAGCCTTCTTGATTTCTTCTGTACACTGTCTTGATGTAGATGGCGGTGAGTCCACTAAGACTCCTAGCTCCTTCTCATAAATGCTACTTTCAAGATTCAAACTTGTTTGTGTTTTTAAAATCTACCATTTCTACTCCCCATGTCTAATATCTTACATTTACATGGATTAAATTTTATCAGCCACAGTTCTGTCCAAGCCTGTATGCTATCCAAGTCCCCATCTAACAGGTTTTCATTAATTGTACATTATCTGCCCTTCCACCTAGTTTGGAATTATCTGTAGGCTTGACAAGCTTGTTGTTTATATTCTTGTCTAGGTCATTTATGTATAATAAAAATAGCAGCAGCACCAGCACTGATTCCTGATCATCTAATTCTGAAAAACTATCACCTCATCATAACCCTAATCTTTTGTTTTTTGTGTTTGAGTCAATGCATGGGCTGCACCTTCTATACTTTATACTTTATACTGTTAGCAGACCCTAAGATATATCGCTTTAAGAGACTTTCTCTGTATAGCTTGTGGGCAATGCACTTTATCAAAGTGCAGGTTTATTAGATTTTATTTTTATTTCATTGGCCAATCAAGCAACTGCAACCCATCACCTACTGTCATGAATGGGTTTTAAAGGACTTGGGCAATGAAGAAAAAAAGAGAATGACAGGGAGAGAATGATGTGATGGTAAAGCTTCTACACTGATGCAAAAAAGTATAAAAATATCAAAAACCAAAAAGGAAAAATGCTTTTGAGGCCTCATTGGTAAAATTTCAGCAATATATATTTTCAAGCAAGGAAAAGTATAAGCAAAAAAATGGAAAAGAGACAGAATCAGTTTAGTTTAGATATAAATCTGCTAAAGTTAGGAAGAGAAACCCATGACCACTTCCCTAATTTCACCCAGGAAACAGGAATAAAGTGCTTAGGACAGAAGGGGTAAGTACACAAGCATTATGGGTAAATTAATCAAAGCAATTTAAAAGGAGAAGACTGAGCACTGCAAGGCCAAAACACAGTGGTGAAAGTAAACAGACAACAAGGGTTTAACATGTTGATTATGTTTCACTAATATGCTGGAATTCTGTAAGAAAGCAAAAAAAGCTCTGCTTATTTAATAACCAAAATGCTGATATCTAACCAAGGATATGAATGGAAAATGCTAGTAACACTATTTTCTTTCTCACAAATGGGCAAAACAACAGAGCAAGCAGATACAGTTGAGGCTATACACACACAAGAAAAACAGAAAGAGCTTCAAAGGAACAGATTAGGCAGACAGCACTTACAGCATCGGCTTTGCAGAGTCATGTCTGTCCAGGTGCCATTTTCCAAACACTTTCTGACCTTGGGTCCAACAATGATTCTGTCAGAACGACAGAGGTATTCAATCTCATAGTCGACAGGCAGAATCTCCACGTTGCGTATCTGCTCCTGAGTTAGCCCTCGGTATCGGATCCCACCTTCTCGTGGAGGCTGAATAATGCGACAACCTGCAGGAGAACAGGAGAAAATAGTGAATGTGTCCTGGATTAAAGAATCTTTATTCTGGCAAACAACAAGGAATAAACCAAATTTGCTTGTTAAATTTTAAAGTAAAACCTGAAAGATGAGAGTAGGTTTCATTGGGATGTGATTACACTGTTCTGCACCAAAATCTTACGGCACAAAAAAGTTGGTGGTGTTGAATCCATTTCTCAAGTTGTAATTTCCCTACCACAAACAGTTTCCAAAAGATATTGGATTCTGTAATAAAACACCATTTTAAAAAAAGAATTATTTTTGGTATAAGAAGTTTTCTTGCACAGAATATTATTTGAAGTATATTTTGAGCTGAAAAATAGCAATCTTCCTCATTCTTAACGTCAGTTGATGTGGAAGTAACCCAGAATCAAGAGTTTGCTATATATTTCTTTGTTCTCAATCAGTATTATTTTTGCCTCTTCTTGTTTATTCAAAATAGCCAAAAAATTATATTTAGAATGTTCCAAGGTTAAAAAGATGCTTTTTTACTGTCCAGAAGTTGTTGTTTAAATGTTTTTTACAGAAATATGCAAAGTCAGGATGATCCATCCATTATCTCGACCAGGAAAGTTAAAAAAAAAGAAGCTTGGGATGCATTTGAAAGCATGTGCCACAATTTCCTTGGGAATACAACGGCAGAAATCCATGAGGAATTAGCTGAGGAGCTTCTCTCATCCTGCCCTGCATCCGGGTGCAACATATCCTTGAAAATCCATTTGGATTTTTTTCCCTGAGAACATGTTAGCAGTCTCTGATGAACATGGTGAAAGGTTAAATCAGGACATGGTTTAATCGAGAGACATTGTAATAGAAAGTGAAATGAGTCTGTGTTAGCACCTTCAGAGGTTTATATGAGGTAAAAAAACTACCAAGTGACTACTTTTTGTAAGTAATGTAGCTGCCAAAAATGTAAGGTGTGGTTAAGTACGGAAAAGACGCGTGCCGAAAGAGATCTCTCAGTCCAAAAGTTCGTTTTTAAAATATTTAGTGAAAATTAAAAGCAAATAACCAACACAAGAATATAAGAAAAAATAGCTACACATGTAGAATAAAAGGCAAAAAAAAGGGAAAAAAATTTATCTTCTATAAACTTAGCTTTTCTTGAAAAACTTGTTATTTCTCTACTTAAAGGTTCTTAATTTCTTCTTCTGTATGCATTAAGCATACGATATAGTACTTAAATAAGCACTGTTTTCTTAGAGTTGTTTGACACACTCAAAAGACCCGTAGGCCTGCAGGCACGGTTAAAAACCTTATGCCTTCCGCACCTTACTCATGGCAAGGCTGTAACTAACTAACTGAAGAATATTTACTCCAAGCTGTTAGAAATGACAAGAATATACCAATTCAGTTGTACTTATGGGGGTTATAGGAACCTTCCATAGATTATGCATTGTCATCTAATAAAATATTAATGAATTTTATAGAACTAGGAAAATGGCTCTTACAAGTAATTATCCACCTTCAAAAAAGGACAAGCATCCATGTGTTGGTTTGTGTATCTGTGTGTCTGTCTGGTTAGGAAACAAATGTAAAAATACACAAAACATGTAGAAGAAAGAGCAAAACAAGAATAAAAATAATAATAAAAATATAAAATAAGGGTCTAAAAAAAAAAAAAAAAATTGATCTTATCAGTATACTCTGTTGTCCGATGCTATACCCCAGCAAAAGCAGCATGGTGGTGATTTTCCTGCACCCGGCTGGGCCACGTGACAAGGTTTATAGCTGTAATAATGCCAATGACAAATAGCTTTTCATAGTAGGAAATGGATGAGTGAACATAAAATTGTGGGAAAAAAAGAAAAATTGTGGGAAACCAAAGCCCCAACATGACTTGGCTAGATTCACTAAACCTCGCCAATGCAGTAGTGACCATCACTACATTTTTCCAGCAGAACACTTTATAAGAGTGGTCAGATCGATAAGTGACAGTGAAAGGACGTGGTGGAAACAGACATCTCTATCCAAAATGGAAGAAAACTATGCGAAGGAAAGAAATCAGGTGTGTATTATTATATCAGACCAAATGTACAACCCTTGTATCAAAAAAAGAGGTCTACATTGATTACTTAGATTTCAACACATATTAGATAGGTAGCACAGCTACTTATATTTAAAATAATTACATGTGTAATTTATCATTTTTTTCAAGTCTAAATGTAATGAGAGGAGTATGTGGCATTGGGTATTTTAATAAAATAAATCAATAAAGGAGCTCTCAAATTTATGTGGGGTGCAGGAGCGTGTGTGGTAGAGTGGCACAGCGGCTCATAGAGTATAAATTGGGGTGATTGACTGGGTATGCATTCACGTGAAGACATACACAGTTCAGTTGATTAGCTTGTTAATGTTCTGGGGTCTGTAATTAGCACCAGCAGACCTGAATCCCAATGAGTATAAGAGGAGCCTGAGCAGAGAGAAAAGGGGAGAGATTGCAATGGAAAGATAAAATGGCAGAATCAGGAAGGTGAACCAGTGTGGTGGAAGGGAGACAGAGTGGTCAGAGGCCCAGCAAGGGTGCCTAGGGAATGGCGTTCCAAGGATGGATCATTCCTGCTGAGCACCACTGAGTAGTTTTTAGAGATTCTGCAGACGGCATTGTAGGAGGCAGGAAAGTAGGAGTTGGGCTCTGGCCCTGCCAGCAGATACTAATGGAGGCAGTTGGGGCAGGAGCCAGAGAGTGTGACTGCATGTGTCTGTGTCTCTGGCAGCTTCAAGACCCAGGAAGGGTGAGCTGGGGAGGCGGGAAGAGAAAAACACGCTGGGCTGACAGGTGACTGAAGGAAAAGAAACTAATGTCGTCATAATTTTATATTTGGATTTTATGGGATCTATTTATTGTTGATTTTATCCCCATGATGAACACTAGTTTTACAGAGTATTTATTGACAGCACTACACTCTGCACTTTGAAGAATTGAAACCTTGTTTGATGGGAATAAAAAAACTAGCAGTTCTTTCACCTATGCTTGACTGTGTGTGTCCTCATTTGCCCGTCTCATCCTTGGTTACATTATCAACAGATCCAGGTTTAAGCTGCCAAGGAACCTGAAGCCAACCTGGAACATTACTCTAAATAATTCATTTTAAAAATATATTACATTTTTTCTCTAAAATAGTGTTGTTTTTCTTCATTTTAACCCTTCATCTCTCAAAAATTGGATGTGATGGAGCAATTCTGTTGCCAGGTGTGGATTCAGCACCGTGAAATCTATAAAGAACATCTAAAATTTTTGATGGGACCAAAAATATTTTTTATTTGCAGACAAGTATTATTTTAGCCGTCAATATAAATCGTTCAGGCTTATTATTGAGCTTAGCTGTTAATTAACTTTTTATGGTCAACTTGCATTTGCTATATATAATTCTTTCTAGAGAATCCAATGTCTGTTTGTGTGTACGCCCCTTCTTGATATATTGGTGTGACAGTTGTGCTTGTAAAACCTTACTCCTAACATTAAGAGCAGAAATTCAGTTGCCTGTTATAAGGATCTGTGATGCTGATGTACAGTTTGCATGGAGGCTTGCCACATGTATAACAGAAGATAAGAATATATATTTTTTCACTTTTCACTTGAATGTATGTTGTTACACATGCACATCAGAGGGTCACCCTCCGTGTTTCTCCCAGGTATGTAGTTTCACCACTGCCCGAGAGGGAACACTACTATTCTCTTCATTTGCCTCCACAGTGACGAGAAACCACCCAGTGAGGACATGTGACGTTGTCTTTTCCGGTTCCTAGGCCATAAAAGCACAGCCACCCACAAGGAGGTGGAGTCTGACTGGGAGAGTGAAGAGATAGAGCTCTTTCATACCTTGATCCCATTATTACCTAAAGAAGCCTTTGAGAGGCATGGGTTCTGTTGTTTATAATGCCATTGGTGAATCCTTTGTTTGTTACTGCACCATTGTGTACTGTTTTTGTTGATTATTAGAAGTCAACAGGTACAATTGTGTTGGAGTCTCAACATTTATCTTATATTTTGATCTGTCATTCCCTCAGATGACCACAATACGTATAATTGTTGTGTATAGTGTGATCATGCTGCCATCGATGCCTGTAATCTTGCATTGTGAACTGCAAAAAGTGACTCCAGTTTTAAGTAAAGATGGCCATTTGAGAACCTTGAGTATTTAAGTAACATGATCCCTACAGAGTGTGCTTGCATTATGTGAAACTCTGCAGCAAAAGCATTCACACGATTTATTTAGCTGTCTGGCTCTTCCCAGATTTTGCATTTTTTATTTTTGGGTTTAGTAAGATTCATTTATGAAACAGACCTCTGTGTGATGATCTGTTCAGTTACTGCACCATGTACAGGCTACTCAGACGAAATTGACATGCACACAATGTGCGTATTTGTTTTTGTGCGCTTAACTTGCAATTGCTTATCTAATCATAATGTTTTTGAGGCAGAAAGTGTTTTAAAATTGTATTGAACTGCTAAAGAAAAACAAAGACAGCAAGTCATTTGAAACTCAGAGGAGCAAAGAGGTTCTCAAGAAATCAATTCAGAGGCAAAGATATTGAACCGTGTCTTTTTATAAAGAACAGACAAGCAGCCTGATACTTTCTGTATATATAAAGACAGACATACAAACAACCTACCGACTGTTGTGTTGTAGAGGGAGGCTCCCATAGGAAGAAGGCTAATGAGGACAACCAAGAAGAGGAACATATCCATATCTGAAAGAAGAGAGCCTGTGCAAAAGAGAAAAACAAATAAATAGTAATTTTTCATTCATTAAAACCAGTTTCCCTTGTTGATAACAGTAAAGTTATATATGAAAAAAGAGCAGCACAGCTACTGAAAGACAACTCTCTATTACAATAAAAAAATCTTGGAAAGGGATATGAGACATGACTTTCTCAGAGAGACACTTTGATATCCTGTGAGACCAGACTTTGCGCCAAGAGATTTAACCACGCCTGGGGCTGGAAATAAAAGACAAAGAGTAGATGACAAAGTAGAATGTTGTAAAGAATTCAAAAATGTTGGCGTAATACAAATGCAGAGCAGATTAGAGATAATGGAAGTACGAAAATTCGAAAGTCTCAAAAAAATGATAGTAAAGATCGCATTAGCGCAAACAAACGGAAATTATTACTCGTGAAATAATGGAACAGCGAAAAGAGATTGAATATATTCTTTGGATTTAAACTTTAAGTTGAAGACTTGTAGATTGTCTAATTCGTGTTGCCATCAGGGAAAAGTAGTGTTTCTTTCCCAATGAAGAGGCGTATCCATGAGAATTAAAAGATTTGTTGTTTGGTGAAAGTGAAATCCCACGAGAGAAAATTTCAAGCCCTGCGAGACAAGACTTAATGCAAAGAGATTTGGAAAAGTCCTGCCCACATCTAAAACATTTACAACCACGCACACGGTTCAATCATTTCTCATTTTTGTGAATGCTATTGTCAGACACAGTTTGTGTAGAGAGGAAGAAAAGATATTCACTCAAGGGCAGTTATACGTTGCGTTGTCTCAATGTAATTCCAAACACGGAATCAAAATTCAGTGCAATATTGTCGAAAAGGTAAAAGCGAAAAGAGATCGAAAATATAGACATAGGTGATGTTTGGCTTTAAACTTTAAGTAGGAGACTTGTAGGTCGTCTAATTCATGTTGCCATCAGGGAAAAGTAGTGTTTCTTCCCAATGAAGAGACGTATCCATGAGAATTAACAGTTTTGTTGTTTGGTGAAAGTCAAATCCACATACGTGAGTGCCAGAGATGCAAATTTGCTGGTGTATAGCACAGGCAGGGGGGTTGGCGAGCAAAATGAGCAGGGGGCAGAGCACCCTAGTATAGACAGATATTCAATCCTCCTCTTCCCTGAAGTGCACCGCTCAGGTTTGCATGTCTCTGACTCCCAAAGCCACCCTCCAACTCATTCATTCTCTAGCTAAGCAGGAACCATAGCGCAGTGTCTCCTTCTCCACAATGCAGTATGTATAATAAACCTTAAAATCTGTGCTAGACTGCTATTTATTCTGCAACTGTATTCAGGTAGAATAACATAAAAGTCCAAAATTATTCTAGAAGTCTTCAACAGAGACATTCCTACCCATTTAGTGCAGTGGTAGTGCTGCTGCTTTGCAGTAAGGAGACTGTGGAAGATTGTGGGTTCGCTTCCCGGTTCCTCCCTGTGTAGATAGCGCTTTGAGTACTGAGAAAAGCGCTATATAAATGTAATGAATTATTATTATTATTTATGTCAATTATTCATCCAAAAATCCATCTATGTTTGAACATGTCAGATCCAATTTAGGGGCCTCAGCCAATCCCAAGAAGTGGCATAGGACTGGAAACCACTCCTGAACATGGTATCAGACCTTCGCAGATCCATATTCACAATGAATTTGATATTGTTACATTAGAATCTATCCTAAAGACCACAGAATTGCTCTCAAATAAACAAATATCCGGGGAGAGGTTTAAAGAGACAAAGACGACCAGCAAACAGAACTTGCATTCTACAAATCTAAAATCTAAGTGTTACATAAAAAATATTTAACATAGTATCTTTCTAAAGTGAACATCTCATGATGTTTCACTATTACTAAAACAAGAATTAATTACCTATATGAGGTGGTAAGATGGCATTAGTCTTGTTGCTACCTCCTGGCTCCACACACCCATGTTTAATTTTTGAGGTCCTGTTTGTTTGGGGTCTACACATTCTACCCATATCAGCACTAGATTTCTGCAGGTAGTCCAGTTTCTCCCACATACAAAAGAAGAGTAAGTTAGGTTGTTAGTCTAAATTAGCCCTGAGTTAGTGTATGTGAGTTGGTCCTGAGGTGGACTGCTACAGTATCTGTTTGGTTCTTTGCATCCATTAGTGCAAAGACATGGTATGACTCCTTGAAAAAGCAGGTTAAGAAAACAACCCAATATTTACATTTTGTATTTCCAGTTAGAGAGCAGGGAGGTTACGTGACATGGTCAGGTTCACTACTAAAAATTGAAACCGCACAGAAGGAATCTCACCTCCTTAATATGTATTGTTGTGTCACCCATTATCTGTATATAGTTTTGGATGTTTGGATTTCATATTTGAATATGCATTAATAACTGGTATGCTACATGGTAAAAAAAACTGCAGGTATCTGCAATTAACCTCTAACTCAAGTCAACTCAAACACATGACTAAATCATAGTAAGTCAAGAGTAGGAAAGTCAGTCTAAACTAACTCTGAGAAATATGGGAAAAATTGCAACCAAACATAACAGTAACCAAGAAATGACTTAATGAAGCAGTGATCAGAGAATCCTGATATTTAAGCCAGCTGGATTTAGTCTTTTGCTGTTCATCACCATTAAGTTGTATGTCAAAGTGATTATAAGCATTGTTTTATTTACTGTACTGACTGTTACATTTACTGTACTATATACACAGTGTTCTGATAACACTCGTCACATCTGGACTGGCTCTAACGGACACACCTGTCACTTAATGCACACATATCATCAAATATACATTTACTTGTGGATACACATCAGCTATTATATCTATGCTACAAAAAGTCCATCTTGAGACTTGACTTAAAAACTAAAGTGATTTAGGTGAAATTACTTTTGCTCATGTCTCACGTACCTTAGGTTGTTTTATATGCAAAGGACGCGAGCCTAGAATTTTCATATGAAAATTACTCATTCCAAGGAAGATTTGATATGTATGTGGTCAATTTTCATCAACTCTACTGACATTTTCATTATTGATGTCTACAAATTGCAATGACACACAATATTCTAATAACCTAGATTTGGAAAATTCTGTTTGTTACACATTGAAGCTATGCTTTTTATTTTTTCAATGGTTGAAACTAACAAAACACAAACAAGTAAATGTTTAATCAGTTCACAGGTTCTATGAGTTTAGAAAAAAATGAAATTGAAATGGATATTTAGTTACATATCAATTTTATAACATGACGGTACCAATAAAATTATTAATAAAAGTACAATTAAACTGGCCAGCTGTCAAGGGCTTATTCCTGACTTATAGACATAGATATGCTGCAGCTCTCTGACATCCTGACTAAGAAATATTCTACACAGAAAAACAGAAATATGCCTCCCCCAGAACAAGCTTCAGCCTGCGATACCATACATCACATTTAGCAAAATCTGAACATCATAAATTAAACACAACACAGTTTAATCATGGATTTAATTGAACTTGTAATTCCAAAGTGGGGTATTTTCATTCTGGTACATAAAAGAGTACTACTAATTCATAAAATTACTATGCTGATCCTGAAGGGCAGTATAATAAATATCTTTATAACCAATTAAAATATTACCTCTGTTAAAAATTATGACCTGAACAATGAGAATCCCTCCTATTTCATTAATAACTGAGTTGGCATATTTAAGTACTATAGTAGGAAACATGTTTAGCACTGCTGTCATCACAAAAGTGAACAGATCAACCACTTCTGCTAACATAAGGAACTTTCACTCTGGCTTGTCATCAACAATATTCTCACAATGATTGTTTTCTCACTTGTCTATTATAGTCAAATAAAAAGTGAAAAAGCACAAAGATTTATTTAAATAGGAATTGGGAGATAAAGTGTACTTAGAAACTGAGCAAAAATTTTGTAACCAGTCAGTCCTATCTTTTGTCAAAACCTGAATCAGAAACCAAAAGTGATAATTTAAAAAAATTAAGATGAGTTTTTATACCCAACATTTAAAATACACTGCACACTAAAGTAAATTTAATTCAATCTTGAATATTCTGTGGTGACTTTATATACTGTCACAAAAAGACAATGCACACCCACATGCTCCCAGATGCTAACCACGTTAACCAAAGACGTAAGAACCACAACATGGCAATGCCTCATAGCAAACAATATGGCATGAAAAACATAACATTAATAACTTATTGGAACAGAATACTAAAGTATTAAACAATGCTTTTATCATCAACCAAACTGAATAAACTCACCAGGAGCTGAAAGATTTAATTATCACTATAAACCAGAACTTTTAATTCAGAGATTGCAATGTAATAATTATGAACACAATAACAGAGAAAAGATATATCTGAATAATCAGTTAAAAGAGAATAAGGAAAAATAATTTATATGTAATAAAAGACCAGCAGGAAATCATAATTCAACACCGCAAGACAAAAATGATACACTTCAAGTATGTTATAGCAAATTATACATGTCAGGTTTAGAACCAAACCCAGCAGGCACTCTTTCATTTTTCAGCAGCATAAATTGTCCAAAACTGACCAAAGAAGAAGCAGATGCGCTTGACACACAACTACCAACATTTGAATTTCATAAAGCACTTAGTCTTCAGTCCTATATTTTTAGCATCTTTTTGAGAATTGTTTATCAGAATGAAAGAGGATATAAAATATAACTTAGAAATACCACTGCATATAAACACAGCAATCATCTCTCTATTATTGCAATTAGGCTACAATACAATTAATAATTTTTTATTAATATAGATGTCAAAATTATAAGCACAGAGTAAAGTAGAGGAAGCAAGCAAGGTTACAAAGATAAGAATATTCAGATAAACTAATGAGTAGTGAAGGGAAAGGCTTGCAGACCATTGCAAACTATAAACCGAGAGCATCTTCTGGTGATGAGTGGAACAGCTAAGTTTTACTTTGCACACAGTTTTACAACACTGTGACCCGTATTGAAAAACAAAAGCCTATACTTTAACACTAACATCAAAATATTTAAGTTAAATGTTCTCAGTGTCATGTTATATGGCTCACCATGCTGGAAGATGAAAAAGAGCATCTGCTGAAAACTAGGCATTTTCCAGATAAAATGTCTCAGATGTATCAAGCGAATTATTGCAAGAATTGTTACACAAACCAGAAAATACAAACACATAACTCCAGTTCTCAAGTCCTCACACTGGCTCCCAATTAAGCATAGGGCTGATTTCAATCTTCTCTTTTAAACTTATAAAGACTTAAATGGCCAAGGCCCTGCTTACTTATCTAAACATATCATTACTTACAAACCAGAACACACATTGACATCTCAAGATTCCGGCCTATTTAAGATCCCAAAGATTAATAAAATAACAGTGGGAGGTCGAGCTTTTAGGTACAGAGCCCCGAAGCTGTTGAATGATATGCCTGCTTATTAAGAGATGCTCCTTCAGTCTCAGCTTTAAAATCCTGGCTGAAGACTCACTAATTTAGTGTAGAGTATCCTGACTAGAGCTGCTGATTAGCTGTGCACACTGCATTTCTATTTCTTAGTCAGTTGTACAGAAATAAGTATAATATTTTTAAACCATTACTAACACTCCCCTATTCTGTTTCTCTTCTTGGTGTCTGGATGTGCTCTCTTAAGCTAGGCTGCACTCCTTGGATAAAGGAGCATTGGAATCATAAGATTCTCTCATCAGATTGGATGGAGAGCACAGACTCCACTATAGAAAACTCAGAAGTGTGTAGGCAGCCAGCTGACTAATGTCTCCAGGACTGTGACTTTCTTTTTGACTTTCTCTTGTATGATTTTAATCTCCACCGTTGTCAACTGACCATAGTTCATCAATTAATTATTGGCCATATTTGTTGGTTTCGACTTATATTTTATCAGTTCCTATCTTGTTCTTTGTGTTTTAACAAATCTGCATTTATATGTGTACCAGTTCTATATTTAGTAATTATAGTAATCTGTACTTGTATTTTATCTGAGAATTGTTCACAATGCTCTGCACCTGCACTGAGTGAGGAATGCTATACAAAAATAAGTTGCATTGTATTGAATTGTAAAGGAATTTTCTGGCGAAATACCATCAAAAACAAAGACCTGCTTCAGTCAGCAAATGTAGTTATCATGTAGAGAAGGTGGAGATGCCTGGACCACATCCTTTTTATGCAACCTGATACTAATTTTTGCATTACACTGGACACCATGAGAGAAGCACAGAGAAGACTACCCAAGAGAGACACTTCACTAATCTAAGAAAAAACATAAAGGAAGAAATGAAAGGATGTGACATGACATGGGCAACAGCCAGAAGAAAGGCAGCAAACTGTCTGATGTAGAAAACACTTGTGGGAGCTTCGTGTGTCAGTAGGCACAACAAGTCCTGATTCCTGACTTCAGTTTCACAAAACTGATGCTAAATCGAATACAAACTCTTTAAAAGCAGTATTTTTAATTGGGGGATTTTAAAACCTTTTTGGGGTAGAAAACAAAATATTATCTCCTAAATATTTGCACACACTACTGCATTTACCTACATTTTTAAATAGCCATATAATGCAGGTAATCCAAAGCACCCCAGCAAAACAAATTTAATATATTGGCTCATGATAACAATACTGCAGAGCAGCACAGTACATTTTTAAAAAATGAAACATGCTGCATATTGTCAACATGAAAATACACCAATGCACCATTGTGCACACTATGGTTTTCCCACAGGAAAATGCACTACATAGGAACTCACTCCTTACTCTGACCTTTTCTGTTTCCTGATTCCTGTTAGATGAAGGTAAGGAAATGCAGCTCCAGGTATGTGGACTCCCAGCTGGATCCTCTGTAGTTTGCCTATACAGAAAGCTGTAGTCAAATATGCCTTCCATTACACATGTCAACATATGGGCTGTTTAGATACATATTTAAGAGTTACCTTTGTTGATTTCAGCATCATTTCTAGACTTTTATAGGGTGAGTTCTCTTGGCTGGTTGCGTCTGACTCCAACTACATTTGGGATTATCATGCTCCTCACTGACTAGAGGCAATGTGTCAGATTGAGTAAACTCATCTTGGATGCATTAACTTTCAGCATAGGACCAGCACAGGCCTGTGTGCTATAGTATTTTCCTTTTAGTATTTACACAAAAGACTACACTTCCACAGATCGCTTTGTAAAATGCCTTAAGTTTGATAATGATACTATGATGACTTGTTTCATTCATGAAGGTGACAATGTCTGCATATAGAAGGCAGAAGGTAGTTTCCTGGTGCAGTTAAAACAGTGTAAATACTTAGAAAAATATAGACTCCACTGTGTAGTTCTTCATTTCCCTGTTTATTATAATTTATCTAAATCTGAAATGGGAAATTAACATTAAGTCCATTGTTGAAAACTGTACAGAGAATCTATTTTCTAAGACAGTTAATTATAGACAGTTAAAGAAATTTAAATTGCCAAAGCCATAGCTATTCCAGTTCTACACTGCCATCACTGAGTCTATCCTAATGTCCTCCATATCTGTTTGAAATGAAGCAATCACTACTGAGGGCAAGGTCAGACTTTAGCTTATCATCTGGTCAGCAGAGAAGATAATTGATTGCGACTTGCCCAAACTCCATATTCTAAAAGCCATACAAGCAAGCTTATTGCTGACCTTTTCCCATCCTGGACATCATATCTTTAAAGTCCTTCTTTCTGGGAAGCATTACAGTTCACTGAGGTTAAAAACAAGCAGTTTTTCCCAAAGCAGTAAATCTTATTAACATTTCTTATACTTCTAACGATCCATATGATGTTATAGTTGTTTTATGTGCGTATATTTAATGTGTCAGTCTAACTAACCACTAACGCAAATTCCTTGTATTTGTAAATGTACTTGGCTAACAAAGTGATTCTAATTCTATATCACCTTGATCAAGCTTGATTTATGAAATGCATATTTACCACAAATGATATGTCTAGGATGTTCCAACTATTTATAACCCAATATTCAGTCATTTGATACAGAAAAGACTTTTAGATTAAGGGTATTATACAACTCAAATATGACTATTGTTATTGCTGATGTACTGACATCACAGCGTTTCCTTCATATGGCACTGGGGAACCAAGCTTGTCCACTTTCGCATACTTTTCTTGCACCTTATATTGAGCCTTCTGCCTTGGTTATACTGTGTGAAGGAATATAAATATAAGGGGAATGCAGCACAAAGCTCAAGATAGACTTGCATACAAATAATAAATTATTTTATGTACAAGACCCAAGTAAATCCCTGCAGGATGTCATCAAGCTTATCAGTTCCTTTTCAGAAATATCTACCTTCTCAATTAATTGGATTAAATCCACAATCCTATTATGATGATGATGACTGAAATGTTACTTTCCATTAAATACCATTCACTTTATCAATTGTCTTTTTTAAATATTTAGGTTTTAATGTTTTCTCCTAGCAATCAGACTTAATTTTTAAAACACATTATATATATATATATATATATATATATATATATATATACTGTATATATATAGTCCTGCGGTGGGTTGGCACCCTGCCCAGGATTGTTTCCTGCCTTGTGCCCTGTGTTGGCTGGGATTGGCTCCAGCAGACCCCCGCGACCCTGTGTTCGGATTCAGCGGGTTGGAAAATGGATGGATGGATGGATGTATATATATATACATCCATCCATCCATCCATTATCCAATCCGCTATATCCTAAACAGGGTCACGGGGGTCTGCTGGAGCCAATCCCAGCCAACACTGAGTGCAAGGCAGGAAACAAACCCCAGGCAGGGCGCCAGCCCACCACAGTATATATATATATATATATATATATATATATATATATATATATAATTTATTTATTTTATTTATTATTTATCATAGTGGCAGAATAGTGACTGATAACATAATATTTCTAACTAAAATTTACTTTTCAAAATGGTTTTCATACAACGTCCTACTAACTGGTTTAAGTCACTTGATTCTTTAGTAGGTTTTACTGAAAAAATGAATCACTCAGAATCAGTTAGTTGCCTTAAAAATATAAATTACAAGGAGCATTAGGAGCATCTAATTTCTATAATTATTATCTTGCAAATGAGTTACTGCATTTTACTAAATGACTTCATCCTAATCATTTAAATACATCTGGGATAAAAAATAGAGCAGGCTGAATCTGATGAAATCTCTCTTTCAAACTTACCTCTTAAACAACATTTATTTCTATAACACAGTTTCATACAGACAATGTACTGAAGCTCAAAGTGCTTTACAATATGTCAAGGAAGAAGTTATATGCAAATAAAAACAAATTAATATTAGATAAAAATAATAATTCATAAATAGTATACAAAATAAGTAACTTACTTTTAAAATAATATTTACTGTATGTAAGATAGATATACAATTAAAAGAAATAAATCCTTAAATGTAGACTTGTTTTTTTAAGTCTCAAAATGATGTTTGTTTTTTAAAAATACCATTTTTACAACAACTCTGACATCTTGGTGGAAAGTAAGCAATTACAACATCTTCACTAACACTGAGTACACACACCTTGAACTGAACAAAAAAGCATTTATTTTTGACACTTGGCTATTGAAAGGTGTTATGAATCTCAAGACTCAAAATGGAAGAATTCGAATTTTAAAGATTTGGCCCACCTATGACATTGGTAAACGATAATTCAATTAAAATCGGCCATCAATTCTACAACTAGCCTAAAACAAAATATCTGCAGCAACATTAACAAAGCAAATAAATAAACTATGAACTTTATTTAACCTATCCAAGTTATATAAAATATTATCTTCTGTTGATTTAAAATATTTCCTCCAATGTAAAAATAGAAAGTAGACTTCTGAATTAACTGGATTAGTGTGTGTAGCCTTCACGTCTAGACACACATTTACGTTTTCAATGCCTAGAAATGCACACATATAACTTGTTCAATATAAATTACCTTACAGAGTTCATTTTACTCAGCAGAAAATGTCTAAGATGGGCATAACAACCACAGACACCTGTCCACACAGTAAATATTGCAGAGAACTATCAACATTTGGCGTCGATTTGCACACCTGTACAACATTTTTGGCAGGCAGTCATCCACACATCGCATTTCCCAATTAACCATAGCTTTGCTTAATCTCTGTTGTTTTGTGTGCTTGGGGATCTCTCAGAATTAAATCTATTATTCAAAATCTCCAAACAATTCTTATCACCTTTACTGCCTCCAAAAAGGTTGTTCTTTTAAATTTCAAATTCAAAAAGATGCTTAACATTGCACAATAGTTAAATCTGCTTAAAAAAAAGAATATAAAGAAATGGAGGGAAAAAAGACAAATGGGCAGTTTAAAGAAATTTAGGATCCATTTGCTAATAATTTAAAATAACTTTCAATGAAAAAGATTTTACACACAAACTGATTATAGCTATAACCCCTCTAAATACTGTGTAGTATAATTTTTTTCTGTCTTTATTACTTTTTAATTTATCTTCTCATTCCCCTCTCTTTTTGATTAATACTGTCACTGTTTGCTTTATACTAATTCCAATGTACATCTATAGCTATTATTATTCATATGTGATTATGAAGTATGTATACTTAAATTTATTCTACTTTTCCCTCCATTCTCCCTTTTACTCTTTTTTTTTCTTTTTTATTTCCATTTCCTCTGTTTTCTGTCAGTTTGTCTTCAAGTTTGCTTGTTTGTTCAGTCAACTGTGTGCACATTTATTACATTGTAATGATGTTGGGTGGGTGGATATTGGCTAAGGGGGATCTGATCTGTTTATAATGCAGAAACAATAGAAAATGAGCAAAAACAGCAAAGCTTAGGGGACCCTACATCTTATTTCACTTATTTTCACTATTCAAGTTTATTTCACTTTCAAGTTTATTTCAACTTTATGGAAACCTTTAGTAACGTGAAATTTTTGCATTTTCAATAATTCTAAGACAGTCAAAACAGGTAATAATTAATTCAGTACAGTGCACAACTACTCAATGGATCGCTATACATAAATTTTTGTGACTGAACAGACAATCTCAATTTAATATGCTGTCTCTCATCGGAAAGTGCAAATAAGGTTATACTATAGTATCAGACATAGAAGCTAATCATGCATACATCTACTGATCCAGCACTAGGCAGAAGGCAGGAACTAACCTGGTTAGGTTACAAATCCATCACTGTGTACACTCACACACTCTCAAAGAGCCAGGCCCACCCTTATATGTAGGAGTTAAAACCCCATGAAGACATGGAAAGAATATGAAAATTGCCCACAGTCAGTCTCCAGGGGCCTCATTTATAAAACTTTGCCTGATTTTGAGCGTAAACATATGTGTATGCCAAAAAACAGGAAACTGCATATGGCAAAAAAATTAGATTTATAAAGCCTGGTATATGCACATTTCTGCATAATTTACATTTTATAAATCACAATCATCTTGTAAATTTGAGTCTGTGACTGTGCCGTAAAACCCCACCTAGTTTCACCCTGAAACAACCACATATTGACCATGCTAATCAGCCTCATACATGTAGTAATGATGCAGCAGATCTTCAATTTCTGGTAGAGCAGCCGCCTACATGACGCATTCAGTAGTGCGAGACAGAAGAAAGAACTTTTAATTGGTGTCAGCAACAATGCAAATACATTGAATTTCAAACTGCTGCAAATGCCCTGATCTCTAGCTGCACCCAGGGCCGGTGCCACCACTAAGGCGAATTAGGCATTTGCATAGGACACAGATCATATGGGTGGGGAAAAACCTAGCTGCACAGGTTAGCTACCAAACAATTGGTTGGCGCACTAATAAGCTTGCCCTATGGTGGAAAATAACCTAGCACTGTCTGCACCATGGCTGAAATAAAAGAATAAAGTCCAATGTCTGACAACGAAGTGGATCGCTACTCACTGGTAGAGTGTGCATGTTACGGGAGGAGAAAAAAACACATCTGTGCTCTCTGATTTTGATCTGCGAGTGACCTCTGTAATTGGAGATGCCTTTTAATGCATCATTGTGTCAGAGCAGTCCTGACAACCGTCAGTTTCATCTTGGCATGACAGACGATGACTTGTATGTTAATGGAATGACACTGCTTACAGTTAACAAAAGCAGCTTCATTTTTGCCTGGTGCCCTTATTGCAATATGAATGCATTAAAGTGCTCTGATTACATTAGGACTACCGGACACTGCTGCAAATTGCCTCTTTACGTTCATGGTTTATGAATATACACCAAAACCACACAAAAACTGGATATAGCACTCTGTCAGTCAAGTAAAGGCTTCTGGTACAGCGGGCATGGTAGAGTAAACCTCTGCTAAGATAATTCTGAAATGTCAGCCAGTTCCCTCAGAAATGACAAGAGGTAGGCTAAACTGACCAAAAAACCCAAAAAAGTCCTTCATTGCAAATACACACCATTAGTCCTATTAAAAGGAAACTTAAATGCGGTCTGTGTTATATTCATTACACCTGAGCTTTAATATGTTTGTCATGTCAGCGCACATTCTAATAATGTGATATGAATTATCATGCGTGCAAATTTTCATTTAGCTGGTTTGGTTGCATTTCCCTATTTTATCAAGGGTATCGTCATTTCCCAGTTCTTCCAAAATGTTATACGCATGGGTCAGAGTTGCCGTAAATATATGTACATTCTCCCGTCAAGTTTTCTTTTATAAATCCCAGAATTTGCATGGAAAGTTGCATATGAACATTTCAGGCCTTCTTTTAGTGTGTACGCAAGCTTTAGAAATGAGACTGCAGGTCAGGATCTAAACACCTGAAACTCAGTACAATGAAATAAAAAGCAATAAATACTAAACAGAAAATTCAGCATTGACAGATTCCTGCATGATCTACTGTAGGTACGCATGACACATTTTAACAACTATGATTTTCAAAAATAATATATTGCACCATAAACCCAGTCCTTTAAAGTGCTAGATATTGCTTGGTTAGATTGCTATTATAGTATAACATTATAAATAGATAACTAAAGACATTCATGACCTTCAACCACGGGGCCCAGCCGGACTCAGCCTAAAGGAGCAACGTGGTTCCGCTCTCTTGTGGGCCCACCACCTGCAAGAGAGTTCATAGGGGTCGGGTGCAATGCGATATGGGCGGTGGCCGAAGGCGGGAACTCTGGCGTTCCGAGCCTCGGTTGCCGAAACTGGCTCTTGGGACAGGGAATGTTACCTCTCTGGCAGGGACAGAGCCTGAACTGGTGCGTGAGGTTAAGAGGTACCGGCTAGATATAGTTGGGCTCACCTCTATGCTCGGTCTGGGCTCTGGAACCATTCCTCTTGAGAGAGGCTGGACTTTGTTCCACTCTGGAGTTTCTGTGGGTGAAACGCGGCAGGCAGGGGTGGGCTTGCTTATGGCCCCCTGGCTTGAGGCCTGTACATAGGAGTTCTCCGCGTTGCACAAGAGGGTTGCTTCCCTGCTCCTTCAAGTTGGGGGAAGGACTCTGACTGTTGTTTGCGCTTATGCGCCAAACGACAGTTCGGAGTACCCAGCCTTCTTGGAGTCCCTGGAAAAAGCACTGCGAAGTGCAGGTCCTGGGGACTCTATCGTCCTGCTGGGAGACTTTAATGCTCACGTCAGCAACGACAGTGAAACCTGGAGAGGTGTGATTGGGAGGAACGGCCTCCCTGATCTAAACTCGAGTGGTGTTCAGTTATTGGACTTCTGTGCTGGCCATGGATTGTCCATAATGACACCATGTTCGAGCATAAGGGTGTCCATAAGTGCACTTGACGCCAGGATACCTGAGGTCGCAGATCGATGATTGACTTTGTAATCGTGTCATCGGATCTGCAACCTTATGTCTTGGACACTCGGGTGAAGAGAGGGGCTGAGCTGTCAACTGATCACCACCTGGTGGTAAGTTGGATCAGATGGTGGGAGAGGCTGCCGGACAGACCAGGCACCCAAACGTATAATGAGGGTCTGCTGGGAACGTTTGGTGGAGGAATGTGTCAGAAAGATCTTTAACTGCCACCTCCAGCAGAACTTCAACCTTATTCTGAGGGAGGCAAAGGACATTGAGTCTGAATGGGCCATGTTCCGAGCCTTCATTGTCGAGGCAGCAGAACGGAGCTGTGGCCGCAAGGTTGTCAGTGCCTCTCGTGGCGGCAATCTACGAACCCAATGGTGGACACCTAAGGTTCGTGAGGCCGTCAAGTTGAAGAAAGAGTCCTACTGGGTCTGGTTGACCAGTAGGACTCCAGAGGCAGCTGAGAGGTAGATAGATAGATTCGCATAGTGTGGGGGAGGAACGATACCGGCGGGCCAAGCGTGTGAAAGCATCGGCTGTTGCTGAGGCAAAAACACGGGCATGGGAGGAGTTTGGGGAAGCCATGGAAAACGACTTTCGGTCAGCACCAAGAAGGTTCTGGCAATCTGTCAGGCGCCTCAGGAGGGGAAAGCGGTGCTCCACCAACACTGTGTACAGTGGAGATGGGGCCCTGCTGACTTCAACTGCAGATGTTATTGACGAGTGGAAGGAATACTTCGAGGATCTTCTCAATCCCACCAGCATGTCTTCCTTAGAGGAGGCAGAGCTGGAGGACTGCGGGGGGGGGGGGGGGGGGGGCACGAGGTTCACCATGGGTTCCTCAAGGCTTTGGATGTTGTGGGGATGTCCTGGTTGACACGTCTCTGCAACATCGCATGGACATTGGGGGCAGTGCCTCTGGATTGGCAAACTGGGGTGGTGGTCCCCCTTTTTAAGAAGGGTGACTGGAGGATGTGCTCCAACTATAGAGGGAATCACACTCCTCAGCCTCCCCTGTAAGGTCTATTCAGGGGGGCTGGAGAAGAGAGTTTGGTAGATGGTTGAATCTCAGATTCAAGAGGAACAATGTGGATTCTGTCCCGGCCGTGGAACACTGGACCAGCTCTACACCCTGGCCAGGATCCTACAAGGGGCATGGGAGTTCACCCAACCAGTCCACATGTGTTTTGTGGATTTGGAGAAGGCATTTGACCGTGTCCCTTGAAGCATCCTCTGGGGTGTGCTCCGAGAGTACAGGGTATAAGGCTCGTTGTTACGAGCCATTCAGTCCCTGTTACAGGAGGAGTAGGAGCTTGGTCCGCATTGCCGCTAATAAGTCAGACTCGTTTCCTGTTTAGGTTGGACTCCGCCAGGGCTGCCCTTTGTCATCGATTCTGTTCATAAGTTCATAAGACAGAATTTCTAGGCACAGCCAAGGAGCGGGGGGGGGGGTATGTTTCGGTGACCTCAGAATCTCGTCTCTGCTATTTGTGGATCATGTGGTTCTGTTGGTTTCATTGGACAGTGACCTCCAGCTCTCACTGAAGTGGTTCACAGCCGAGTGTGAAGCGGCGGGAATGAGAGTCAGCACCTCTAAATCCGAGGCCATGGTTCTCAGCTGGAAAAGGGTGGAATGCTCTCTTCGGGTTGGGAACACATTACTGCCTTAAGTGGAGGAGTTCAAGTATCTCGGGGTCTTGTTCACGAGTGAGGGAAGAATGGAGCGGGAGGTCGACAGACGGATCGGTGCGGCATCCGCAGTAATGCAGGCTCTACAACGGTCCGTCGTGGTGAAGAGAGAGCTGAGCCAAAAGGCGAGGCTGTCGATTTACCAGTTGATCTACGTTCCTACCCTCATTCATGGCCACGGGTTTTGGGTAGTGACCGAAAGAGCAAGATCGATGAGTTTTCTCTGCAGGGTGGCTGGACTTTCCCTTAGAGATAGGGTGAGGAGTTCAGTTATCCGGGAGAGACTCGGAGTAGAGTCGCTGCTCCTCCACATTGAGAGGAGTCAGTTGAGGTGGTTCGGGCATCTGGTCAGGATGCTCCCTGGTCTGGGCATGTCCCACTGGGAGAAGGCCACGGGGCAGATCCAGGACACGCTGGAGGGATTATATCTACCAGCTGGCCTGGGAACGCCTCGGGGTCCTCCCAGAGGACCTGGAGGAGGTGGCCGGGGAGAGGGAGGTCTGGGATTCCCTGCTTAGGCTGCTGCCCCCGTGACCCGACCTCGGATATACGGTGGATAATGGATGGAATGGGTGGATGAAAGATATCCAAATGGAAAGCAAAGTGCATTCGCAATGATAAGAAAAGGTACGACAAGACAAGGCAAGACAAGATAAGAAACAATCAAACTTTTCTTCTCTCTGAAGAGAAATTTGGCTTTTTACAGAAAATCTTTAAATAAATGAATACATAGGCGCATGCGCCTTGGCCTTGTTGTTGGACTAGTTGTTATGAGCGGCCAAGGCCTCGGACTAAATTAGGAAAGAAACTCTTCCCCTCCCCAACACTGCCTGGGATGTCCACCATGGAGGGCATGGATGTGGACTTGGATCCGGAGTTTATGCAGAAATTCAGCTGCATGGGGACCACCGACAAGGACATCCTTATCTCCGAGTTCCAAAGGCTGCTGGGTTTCCAGCTGAACCTGGCCGATTGCGCCTTCTTCCTGCACATGATTAACTGGAATCTGCAAGCTGCCATAGGAGCATACTATGACTTTGAGAGCCCTAACATCAATGCACCATCATTGTCATTTGTGGAGGATGTAACAATAGGCGAAGGAGAGTCTGTGCCGCCTGATACACAATTCACAAAAACCTGGAGGATACAAAAGACAGGTGCAGAATCATGGCCTCCAGGTGTTTGTCTTAAGTATGTGGGAGGCGATCAGTTTGGCCATGTGAACATGGTGATGGTTAGATCACTTGACCCGCAGGAAATTGCTGATGTCAGCGTACAGATGCATAGCCCAACAGCACCTGGCATGTACCAGGGACAGTGGAGAATGTGCATAGCCACTGGGTTCTTTTTGGTCATGTCATCTGGGTAATCTTGAGCGTTGAAGTTGGAGGACTTCTGGGAGTAACACAACAATTATCCTCTTTTGAGACGGAATTTAGTACGCAGCCACATCGCAAAGTAGAGGGCAACTTCAACCCTATCGCTTCTCCTCAGAAGAACAAGTATGATGGAGATAACAACAGTCTCAAAGATCCTGGAGGCAAGTGGGTGTCATCATCAGATCAGATCCAGCAGGATCAAAATGGACTGTCTCACAGCTCTGTAAATATAACACCAAACAGTCTCCAAAACAACCTATCAGTAATGACTTACAGCCAGGGTATTCATGGCCCCTATCCTTTTGGACAGTCTTAAAACACGAGTAATTCTCTAAAAAAATAAATAAACAAATAAAACTGAGGGGGGAGGGCAGACATGAAGACAAAGCCTGCCAAGTGAGGTGGAACTGGACTATCTAAGGGGGGGCTTGTTATAGTTGAAACTGATGCTTGGAAGACCTGCCCCTTCCTTCTCTTTCCACTTCCTGTGGCAATTAGCAGTGATAAGAAATAGAGGAAGAAGAAGAAAAACAACAAAGAAAAAATTATAAAAATGGCAATTTGTTGGTTTTTTTTTCCTTTCTCTCTTTTTCATTCCCCATTTTGATTCTGGTAACTACAGCAAATCCATTGTATGCATGTGTGAATGCTAAATTAAAAGAGTGTTACGATTTGTTTAAAAAAGGAAATTGAATTCACAAAGCTGTTGTGTGTATTGTTTGTTTTGGGGTCCTTTTTTATTAAATGTTCCTGTCACAGTTGAGATTGAATGAGTGAGTGAGACAGAGTGAATGATAAACAAAGAAAAGCCATTTACAAAATTATTTTGCCTAATGAGAGACTGTAGATTTTGAGTAGATGTTGCTGTCTTGTTTTGTGTTTTCTATATACTTGTTTCTTGGACAGTGTAAATGTTTTTAGCCACATCCTTTATCTCCCTCCCTGTAATTTTAAAGCCAAAATTGTTAAATTACAGATATTATTTTATTTTTCCAAAAAAAATCTTTTCCACAAAAAAAATGAATACATAAACAGATAAATATTTATACACATACAGTATAATCTGAACACACATCAGAATGAATAAAAAGGAAGAAAATTTAAAGAGAAAGAAAACTTCTATCTTGGCAGTTGCCATCACTAAGAGGCATTATGCAGGCATGAATTTAGATGTTTAAAAAACATATTATGATTCAAAATGCAAGCTGATTGCATTACATCATATCCTAAACCCAACCAACTCAAGTGCTAGATAATAATGTTGCAGTTTTTATGCTATTAATAATGAGTAATAATGGTAACTACTGTATTGAGAGACCCTCAAAAGGAATTTACAGAGCAATTTTAAAGACCTCTTTTATACATGTAGACTCTCCCGGGAATTTACAGTAAATCCCAGGTCAAAGGCATATTTGAACAAATCTGGGTCAACATGTCCAGAAAAGTTGACTTAGAAATTAATGAGGTTATGACCTGGAACATTTTCAAGGAACTGGCATGTATGTACACAAAGGCAGAAAATATCTGGGAAAATAAGCACAGCTTTACAGAACCCTCATTTATAATGCATCAACATTATTGCAAAGAAACTAATAATAAGAAAAGAAAGCCATTTATGAATAATTGGCAGAATTTTGTTTTCTTAAATTAGTTTTTTGAAAAGTGTGTAGAAATTAGTTTGAATTCCAGGGAGCATATCTCCTTCCAAGCCAAGAAGAAAATCATTACACCCACACATTACCAGATGCAGGCATGCACCTCCTTTTCTGATACTATTTGCCATCAGCAAACACAGTGGCACACCCAGGTGGCTGAAAAGCAATGATAAATGGCGGGTGTGGGACATATGCTAATATCTCATAAAAACTCAACTTAGAGTGGCATTCTTAAAGGAATACACCACCCAAAAATAGTATTTTTTTTCATTGGTTACTTACCCCATTTAGTTTGTAGGGAATGGCTGAGAAAACTTTTAATCAAATCATGTGTTCATGGAGACCTTTATGATAAAATGAGCATCCTTGGAGACCAAGACAGCGGTAAACTTTTTTAAAACTTTTATGCAAGAATTTCACATCACTTGCATCATATAATCCATAAATTAAGTCATCCGGCTGTATGCTCATAATAATCAAAACACAGGCATTTTTTGCTAAAACTTTGTTAAAAAAATACTTCCGGAAAATCAGAGCAGTTTGTACCAAGGAACAGCGTTCCCACAGGACTAAGCTTTTGAATTACATTCATTCTTTCTTGAGCAGTAAATGAGGGGAAGAAGTTAAGCCTTCAATTCAAAAATTCAAAAATGAAGTAAAATAGGAGTTAATATTCTTGCTTCTTTATATCAGAATGGAATTTTTAAAAATTTAAATTCAAGTTCATTAAACAAAATCCATCCATCCATCCATTTTCCAACCCGCTGAATCCGAACACAGGGTCACGGGGGTCTGCTGGAGCCAATCCCAGCCAACACAAGGCACAAGGCAGGAACCAATCCTGGACAGGGTGCCAACCCACCGCAGGACACACACAAACACACCCACACACCAAGGCCAATTTAGAATCGCCAATCCACCTAACCTGCATGTCTTTGGACTGTGGGAGGAAACCAGAGCGCCCGGAGGAAACCCACGCAGACATGGGGAGAACATGCAAACTCCACGCAGGGAGGACCCGGGAAGCGAACCCAGGTCCCCAGATCTCCCAACTGCGAGGCAGCAGCGCTACCCACTGTGCCACCGTGCCGCCCTTAAACAAAATTATAACTTAAAATGTAAACACAACAAATTCCACTTGACAGTTGGTGCTCACCCATTTTATCTACACTTTATCCACCTCTGTCCCATTACTTAGGATGTGAGGTTCATGTGTGAACACTGTTTGCCTAGATATGCATGCATTAGCAGATCCAATTAAATTCCCATGATGGACACCCAAGGAATGTCCATGTATGTGCAAAAGCAGCTTTATTGCTCTTCTGAATTTTACAACAGATTATAAATACAACTTGATATCACACAAAGATTCTCCTTAGCTAAACATATGGCTCCAGTGAATTTGTACATTGGGATTCGGAGGCTACTTTCCACCACCCTGGCAACATTAACTGGCTCAGAGTGTCAAATTCACTAATGTGAAATTTGAATTTTAGATCAGTGACTGTGGTCATATAATGAATAAGTCAAAATACCTACATAATCAGTCCAAAAAATACCCATAAAATTTCTTTTCAAACTGCTACTTGTCACCATTTGCCTTTTAGCAGCTCAGTCTTCTTTCTACAACTTCCAGCACTTGGATCTTCATTACTTTTAATAAATGCTTACAACCAGGAGACCAATCTGCCTTCAATTAGCAGAGACTGTCCAACACCCAGTTTGCATTTGAATTATTAAGAAGAGGCAATGCATCAGTTCCAGTGCACTGCTTTAAAAGGCAATCTCAATACCTTCTCAGAAATCTACACTGAGCAGGACTGAGAATGGACAAATAAATAGGAGAAACCAATCATTAGATTCAGAATACAGGGCCAAAAATAATCTTTTGCTTGTTAAAGGATGGAAATACCTGAATTGAATGTATTTTACTTGTTTATATAGTCATTTCCAGAGTTCTTTTCCTTGCCAATAGACATAGCTATTTATTTATTACATTTATTTAAATATGGTATTATTTGACTGCTGAGAATGCATTAGATTTGTTTTTCGGAAGGTCTTGACATGTTGCAGTGTGCTTCAGAGTACTCTATAAATCCTCTAAGTGGAAAATAAGCATCTTCACCAGTGCACAAACAAGAGCTTACACTCATCGCTGCGGACGTAACACCTGCTTATCACTGTGTTTCTTTTACCCCTTCCTCACCACAGTGCCCCACCAACAGAGTACAAATATTCATTAACAAAATCATCATCTGCACTGATTGTGTTTTTAAGGATGAGTGAAGCTGAGTGCACATGGCTAAACATGATGGAAGTGTGGGGGGGTGGCTATTTAAAAGTCCCCAACAGCATTGCTTGACAAGCAGCCTCTGTGCAAACAGGACCCTAACAAGGTTAGGGACTCATTAGCTTGGCGATAAGCGCGGATTGTTCCTCTCAGCTGGAGAGATTGTCCTTTCATGAGACGGTAAATTGATTCTGACAAACAGGCACAGTCCTGCTTCCCAAGCCATTACGTTAAATAAAGTAGAATAAGCAAAATGTAGCTGTCTGTCTGCTTTGCTTTTTTATGTCCTTATTTGTCTGTCTGCTCCACACCTTGTCCATGTTTTAGATTTCATTTAATAATATTTCGAAATAAAAACACTCTACAGTCATTGATCCATCCAGTATATAAATGGTTCTCTTCTCAAAGATATTATTTTACATTTATCTCCACAATGACATTTCTCCAAATTTGGTGCACAAACATAAACACGTACACTGGGATCCAATCGTGATGACTAAAATTGAACGGTGCTTTCATTTAGTCTTTTAGTATTCCTTACTTTGAAAGTCACAATTTATGGGAAAAAAGTTACTTATAAATATCTGCCGTACAGATATATATTGGAGTTTCTGTTTCCTGTGTTTTTTACATTTGAGCCCTTAAACTTTCAGCATTAAAACACTGAAGCATTCAGACTTTCAACATTTTATTGCAGACATTTGCTCAAACAATATTAGTGCTAGTAAATCAGAAGTTAATGTGAAAGACTCTGCCTACAAGTTAAGGGAGGAACTCCACCAATTATACAGTGCACTACCCCATTCTGGTCAAAAGTGTCCCTGTGTTACAGGGAAATCATTAGCATAATCAAATTTTAAAGCATAATACACTGTAAAACAGCAGAAATTTGTGGTGGTTAGCACTGTGGCCTCCTAGTTGCAGAACACTGGGTTCAAATCCAAACCCAGTCATTGTGCATTTCAAGCTTTTAACTTCTTCCCATTTCTATATGTGTTTTACTCCCACATTTCAGAGACTACAACAAGATGCGTTAGCTCCACAAATGGAGTGGGTTCAGGGTTTGAAAATGCCCTGTGGAAAGGCAGTTCTACTTACAACTACAACAGCAACAAAATTACCACAGAAGCAAAAGCAATCACAACACAAATAATTTTACACTTTGCTTATATTTAAAAAATCACTCAGCATTTAATTCCTTCCATGCTGTGCTGGGAAAAAGTCACTTGGAATTCAAAGAATGGGTACAGTTGCAGTGGTTCGGACCCTCTATCTTCCCTTATCTCAGTCTGTTAGCTGAGGCACTCTTAGTGCTCCAGCTGCTATCTTCTCAGGGTGCTGTCAGAGTATTCAGACAGTGGACGATCATTAAAGAGTACCATCATTAAAAGGTTCTGGGGTGAGCAGGTCAGAGGTGTTGATGGTCCAGTGTGTCTGTGGAACAGCAGTTGTGTGGTCTTCAATTGTCAGGGTGTGGTTACACTTTTAATAATTTTAGGATAATATAGTGTTGGTACAACAAAGCAATCAGTGATTGACTTGAAGTTTCACCTCCTGGGAACAAACAACCTTCTTAGAGTTTCTTCCATCGGAGTCCAATAAATACTCTCCTAAAGACTGATACACCATAATAAGCAATGTAACATAATAATCATGGGTAGAAATAAATATACACTGTAAACTATGCATTCAGAATGTATTAAGACCCCTTAACTTTTTTCACATTTTCTTATGTTGCAGCCTTATGCTGAATTTGTTTAAATTCTTTTTTTGCCCTCACCAAGCAATACTCTGGATTTTAGAAACCTTTACAGATTTTTAAAAATGAAAAATGTAAATAACTCATTGACACAAGTATTCAGACCCTTTGCTCTAATACTTAGTTGAAATAATTTTGGAATGTTCTTTACACACATGGATTTTTATATTTTTTGCCATTCTTCTCTGCAGATAACTCTAAAGCACTGATAGGTTAGATCAAAATTGTTCATGGACAGCTGTTTTCAGGTCTCCCCAGAGATGTTTGATTATGTTCAAATTTAGGATCGGGCTGGGCCAAAATTCAGTGAGTGGTCCCTAAGTCACCCCGTGTTATCTTTGCTTTGTTCTTGGGGTCCTTGTCCTGCTGGAAAGTGGCCTAGTCTGAGGTCCATTAAGGATATCTCTGTACTTTGTTCCACTGAGCTTTCCTTCAACCCTGACTAGTCTCTTACTCCCCAAACCCACAGCATGATGCCACTATCACCATCATTCACTGTTGGAATGGCATTATGCAGATAAAGAACAGTGCCTGACTTCCTCCATGCATGATTCTTAGAATTGCAGACAAACAGTTCAATCTTGGTTTCATCAGACAAGAGAATGCTCTTTCTCATAGTCTTGGAGTTCTTTTGGTGCCTTTTTACAAATTCCAAGTAGGCTTGCATCTGTTTTTTACCGAGTACAAGCTTCCACCTGGCCACTGTATCATGATGCCCAGATTGGTGGAGTGTCAGAGTGATAATTATCCTCCTGGAACTTTCTTCCATCTCCATATAATTTCTCTGGAGCTCAGTCAGAGTAACCATCAGGTTGTTGGTCACTTCTCTTACCAAGTCCCTTCTCCCAGATTTTTAGTTTAGCCAAGTGACCAGTTTAAAGAAGTTTGTTTTTCCAAACTTTTTCCATTTAAGAATTATGTCAGCCATTGTGCTCTGATGGACTCAGATGGACTCCAAACAAGGTGTAGAAACATCTCAATGATGATCAGTAGAAGGGTATGAACCTGAACTAAATTTTCCGTGTCATAGCAAAGTGTCTGAAAACTTGTCATTCTGGGGTATTCAGTATTGCTTGACAAAGAAAAAAAATCATTTAAAACATTTTGAAATAAGGCTGCAAAATAACAAAATGTGAGTAAGTGAGTGCAAATATTTTCATATGAAGGAATAATATTTTATAAGCAAGTTATTTACAGTATAGGAATGCAAATCTTACTTAACAGCTGATCACAGTGAAGTATTGTGTATTGGTTGAAATTAATGACTGACTACAAACTCCTGTTTCCAGCCATTGCTCAAACAGGCTGCATGATCAACATGTATCTGTATGGGGTTTCCTCCTGCATCCTTATTTATGTTAGGCGAACTGGAGACAGTAAATGAACCCAGAGTGAGTTAATGTGGGTGTGTGTGAGTGGTCCCTTTAAAGGACTTGAGTCCTGTTTAGGGTTAGTTCCTACCTAGTGTCAATGCTGCCAGGATAAGCTCTGTTGTGTGACTTCAATCATAAAATTTGTCTAAGAGCAGACAGTATTTAACTTTTCCTGGGTAATGCCGCTCATGAGGTTCTCCATATTTTAAAATTATTTGATTCCTAATAGTACCTCTCCAGTTACAAGATAAAATGATCAAAATCTAATCTCTTACCCGTGAATTCCCTCAGTAAGCATTGTTTGTTTCCTCCCTACACACTTTTAGCTACATCAGTCAAGTATCTAGGTATTGCTATGTCCCCGTATTGCAAGATACCATTACTCATAACTACTGCACAGTTTTCTCATTTGTGTTAGAGACTCAGTGACTTCCTGGTCGTTCAGGTTCAGATTGGCTATCATAAAATTAAACACTTTTTCTCACCTGAATTTAGTTGTTGGTGCTATGCTTCCTCTGTCTTCTCCAGTTAAGCACTGGTTTAATGTTAAGTCATTTCTACCTAACCTCTTATGGTAAAGTAAAAGACCAATTAAAAAACACTTCACGCTGAGAATGAATTCTCCCTGTCTGACTCAGAATGTTATCATTGGGCTTATATGTTAAGGCAAGTGTGGCAATGGTTGCATCCTCTTCCAATAGTACTTCATGGTTATCGTTTGAGTGAAATAGTGTGTCCCCAAGTTCCCTGTTCACTCTCCACTTTTCTGCAATTAACTTCAGGTCTTGTTTCTTAAAAATGGGTCCTTTAATCACTTACGCGCTAGAAATATGGTGTACCGTAGAGCGGTATCTTGGCCTCAGCCAAACATGGCGTACTTTTACTTCTCTATTCCAAAACCCTTCCTTACATATTGGTGGTAATCACATTGCTTTCCAGCCTTGGGCTTGTAAAGGAATCATACTCTGGGTGAGTTACGTGTCAGATCGGGCTATTGAATGTTCCAATTACTGAAATCGTCTTTCTTTTATCCTTTATCTTCAGTCTGGATTTGTTTTTAAAGGATGTGAGATTCCAGTGTCATCTGCTCTTACAACTCATCCTTTGTATAAATTCTCAGTTATGCTATCCAACAGTCAGAAACCTGTTTCAACTTTATACTCAAAGCTATGCAAGACATCTTGTTGTCCCCTACACTGCAAATAGTTCTGGTTTGCTATCAAGAAGTCCAAACTGTCAGCAGACCCAGTTCAAATTTATTCAGCATTTGCACTCATCCCCATATAAAGAACACGTCTGGGGACTGACCTCTGACCCAAATTTAATTTCTATCTGGTGACTGACCTCTGATCCAACTTTCATTTCTATCCTTTGAATACTCTGGGCACATTTATGCACATCTTGGAATTGCCATCATTGTTTAGGTTTTGGTTCTTTGTATCTAAGGTTCTTACATTATCTGACTATTAATCATTTCTTGATCTATTTTTTTTTTACTGCTAGACTTTTCTTCACTTCATCTTCCTACTATCCAGCAGAGGATGTTTGCCATGGAGATGATTACTGCAAAAGATGCCCTCACCTCTGGCTGGAAGTCTTCCAGTTCTCTTTCTCCCACTGTCTTGGAAGGAGTGGTGAGGATCAATAGGGCTTCTGGTACCTACATTGAGAAGTGGTTTAATATGATAACGTTAGTGTTGGAGGAGTACCCTGTGGTCCTCATCACAGCCCCATCCTTAAGGCTTTTCTTTAATGGCAGTGTTATGGTTTTGCTCCTCACCTGTTGGTTCACTTGGGCTTCTCTTATTATTATTGTATTTGTGATCTTTTCAGGGCTGTTTTGGAGTTGGAGGATGGGCACCTTGTACAGGATTGTTATTTTATTATATTTAAAACTTGCTAATTTTGATTTGATAAAAAAAGTATCTGGTCCCCTGCAACCTTGGATTGGATTGTGCAGCTTTGGCAATGTATACACACTATGGATATTAGTATGTTTAAGTTTTTATTTCTTATAAAAGTATACAGTATCTGATATTACACAGTTTGTGCAAAATTATTCCCATACATTTTCTGTTACTCTATGGAATAATTAGCTAGAAAATTATATTCTAAATATAAATTTAGAAAAAATGCTGGGCAACAGTTTACAGAAACATGTGCCCAGATTATTATATAACAGTCTGAAAATTTGGAAAAAACTAAACTAAGAAGCATTGAAATTCATTTTGCTCAGCAATCACAATTTCCCTACACCAGATGAACATTCACCCTCTGTGCTCGCTGTACTCCAAACCACAGCTGCTAAGCAAGAACCTGACAGTTGCTTTCAACATGTTAACACAAGAAAACTCAAAGGTGACAGCGAAACAACCAAACCATTCTCTTTTTGAGTCACCTTGAAGTAAATCTGCACTTTAGCTTTTCACACATCCTCTAACTGGCACTGTATCCTGACTGGCATCTAATCCACATTGCATATTGTTGTTCCTTGTCTTATCTCTCATGGTCAGGATGAAGGAATGGCATAGACTGACATTATCTTTCTGATTTCAAAGAATGAGTTGTCACAGCACCCAAATGAATTAGAAAAAAGAAAGAATTAGTTCAGACAAAGTAAAGATTCATGCTAGACAAAATGTCTACACGTCAAACCTTTGTGGGTCCCATGCCTCCACCAGATCAAAAATGTGGGCTCCTAGGAAACCCTTAACTTTACAACAAGGCAGTTACATTCAATAAAAAACCTCAAAAACACATTCAGCAATAGATTCAATTGCTGCCAATTTATATTAGTTCTTGTGACCTTGAAAGAACTTTTGAATATGTTGAAATTTTATGCAATTTTATTACTGCTACTTATGTCCTTTTTTAACCTTTACTTGTATAGTTTTTCCACATTCCTGGGCTTAATTTGTTTATTGTTTTCTCTGTATTTCAAAATTGTATTGTTGGTTTCGTCGATAGCTTTGAATGTGTTAATTACTTTCTTTTATTATGTGATCATTTTTTGGGATGTTTTTGTTTTTTGTAATTTTTTTGCATTAGTTTATGTTAAGTTTTCCAGGCCTCATGTTTTTCTTTTGTCTCTTTATGTTGAGCCCAAGCAGAGACCCTCCTAAGTGCTTCAGGAGTGCAACTATAGAGGCAACGATCCAAATCCCAATTCAAGGGGTTAGCCAATCCCATTGGAGCATTAAACACTCATCTTATTTGTTGTATTTTTAACAATGTATCCTGATATTCTTTATTTTAATTTTTAATCACTAACTCTAGTCTTTATTTTACCAAGATTTTAGATAGTAAATCAATTAATTTAAGAATCAGCCCATTTTGGAAATAACGCCTTCCCTTTCCTTACCTTTTTTTTCTACAAAAATCATTACACATTCCTCCTTTTCACTTTACATATTTTAATTTTTCGAAGCACAGTGGTGCAGTGGTTTGGGCATTGCTTATTTAATGACCCTGGCCATTGTCTATGTTCAGTTTGCGTATTTTCTCCATCTGTGTGAGCTTTCCTTTAGTTTTTCTCCCACACTGATGCCCTCCCACATTTCCAGTGGGTTAAACTAACTGGTAATTCCAGATTTGTCCTTTGTGAAGGTAGGTGAGCCCTAAGATTTAACAGTACCCTGTCTAGAGCTGTTTTCTGCCTTATGTCCATCCAGGAAAGGCTATACAAATAAAATTGTAATCCCCTGTCTGTTTGTGGAGCTTTTCATTTTTTGTCATCCATTTTCCACCCCGAGAACCTCATTTAACCCTCAGATCACGTCTTGTCTGTTTGTTTACTAATCACATAAAAATGGCTGAAGCGATTTTCACTTAATTTTGCATATGGTTTGTCATTGGTCCAACTTAAAATATAGTACATACAGAGTTTAAAAATTTCATTAGGAAGAGGAAGCTGGAGTGGGGGGTACGAAAACTTCACATTAGTCCCAAAGAGCAGAGTCGAGCTTAAAGAAATTTGGAATGTATGAAAAAGCTGAACTCAGAATTCCGGCAATGTGGCAATTCAAAAATTTCATCAGAAAGGGTGGTTGTAATGGAGATCTGGGGTGTGGCCAAAAAAAATCCATCACTCCAAAGTGAAGTTAATGAAATTGTTCATGTTTGTTAATGTTTATACAAATTAAAATGTAGACTTTAAGGCATATAAAACAAAAACGAGATTGGGAAGTGGGCACAAAATCAATACAATGTCATCACGGTAAAATGGTTCAGCCAATGGTAATGAATTTGGCATATTGTTTAGGTTTGACCCTATTTTGTTTTTATTGGTGAAGTTAAATAATTTCTTTCTGTATTCTATAGTCTTTTTTGAACTTCTATGCATCTAATCTAGGGATTTTGTCCTCAAGGGATTCCATTTTGTTTCTTGCTTTCTTGGTTCCTGAAATACTTGTAATTATGTACCGTCGTATCTGTCCTGGTGCAAAAAAATTTCAATTTTTGAACTAAAGACTGTTTTCATATTAAGTTTTAATTATAATATTCAAATGAATCAGGATGAACTGAATTTTCATGGCTTTAATAACAGGCAGTGCAAGCCTTTCTCATACATTCTTTCTGTATTCAGTAGTTTATGCATTTGTTTCTGTTAGTTTCTTTTTCAATTAGTTTGTGACGTGGGAATGGAAAATAAGTACAGATGCCACAGAACCTATTTTAATTAATTTGTGACCTGGAAAATGATGGACAGTGTAGGACTAGGAATTACAGAATTAGATTACAGCTTGGGAAAGGAAGGAGTGCAGAGGTACTTAAAAGATCAAACACTTTGATATAAATCATTCATCATCAGGACAAGATAGCCAATCAAATGTGCACAATGTCACATGTTCTGAAACACTACGTATGCATTTTAACATAGATATGGCTTCTCCAAGGGATGAAGACAACAACAGAAGGATGACATAAGAAGCGATGTCAGAGATCAAGAGACATGAGGCCATTTGATTTGGACTCAGAAAATGTAACCTATGAATAACACTGATTGCTTTTGTAAGACTATTTATATCCAGACTTTGGTATCTGGTTTATCTTCTATCATATTTTCTTCTATTTGGTATTGTTATACGTTAATAAATATAACATTTGTTTTATATTTTCTATATCTTGTCTTTTATCTAGAGTGATTGAAAAATAAGAGGGCGCCAAATATGGGCAAAATTACCACTTTCTTGCTTACATGGTTGGTAAAGGCTATTGAAGTCATGGCTCAATAATTAGAACAACTGCAGTAAAAGCAAGGCATAATTTGCTTAGTAAGTGGCATATAACCGAAAGAGTTACATTTTTATGCGAATTGCGATTACACTTGTATGTTTGTTAATGCTAGTGATAATGAATTCCTATGTAGAGAATCTTGTTTGGAATATTGGAAAGGATCGCTATTTGTATGTGTGTGTATTTCTGTTTAGATATAGATGAATGTAATAAACGTTCGTGGTAAGCCTCAAAAACTGCATGATACTACAATGTTATTGCAGGCACGACCATTTTGTAAGTTTCACATCAGTCATTGTTTTAGGATTTCCATGTATTCCAATTAAATTTGTGACGCATGATGTCATTAGTGCGACCAGTTAAAAGGTCAAGATAGATGGTTCTTCAGTATCTGATTTTGGATCAACATTTGGTGTGTGAATTTCTACATGTTTTCCTTTGTATGTATTTTTGACCACACTTCATCTCCTAACCCCTTTAATTAAAGTTTTTTTCTCTGGCTCCTGCTGAGTCAGAATACATTTACAGTTAAAGCTTCATTTCATGTCAGTGATTCAATGGAAATGACACAAAAATTGCATATCACTCAAGCACAGCAGTGTATGCTTTCACAAAATGTTATATTTACATTAGGACAATGGTGATCAAGGTGATGTCGCAATACCATAATCATTTTAAACACCAGTCAATATGTAACTTGACAAAAGTCTTTTTTTCTTTCTAGTATTTTATGGTGTAAGGTGCATTACCACCACCTGCTAAGCTGGATTGTGGAGCAAGATGCCAAAAAGAACAAAAAACAATCTTTCATATGATATTATATAGTCCAATCTATTTCAAAAAGTCAGACAGACACATATGTATTCTGTGATTGCAAGTCCTTTTTAAAACACTCTCCAGAGACACCTACAGAATTCCTAACTCTTTCACCTTAGCAATAAAGTATTGTTTTTGGACCTCACACAACCTACAATCCAGTAAAATAGGTTGTTTAAAAAAACAACATCAAGTGGGAAAAAGCGAAAACATTTACAGAAGTCACTTACAGTTTATTGTTTGTTTTTTTCTCACCACTCAGCAGCAAAGCCAGCAATATAAACTGAGTCTTGCACAGTTATGGCATCCTTTCCCCTATTAGCATGCCATGAAATAAAGGCCACCGAAATGCTCTGTTGGAGATGTTTTGCATATTGTTGATGACTCAGATTCTGTACACTCAGATGAGGATTTTGAAAGTAAAGAGTACAAACCAGACTGTATAATCTGTAGCAATAAGAAGAAAAACAGGACTGATCTGGAAAATAACCCAATGCTTGTTAGTTAGTTAGTTAGTTAGCTGCTTTTAATGATAATACAGTTCAGAATCACTCAGTATTGAGTGTTCATACATTTGCTAGGTGTTTGTTTTACAAAAAATGTGATCTTCAACAAAATAAAAGTGTTTTGACAAAAAAAAGCAAGCTTTGAAAGAGTCAATATTAACATTCAGGGATGTGATACACTATCATATGCTGATGATTTTTTTTTACTTTTATTGAATTTATTAAAAGCATGTAATGTTCCCTACAATCAAATCAAACTTAATAAAACTAAGTTCAATTCAACCCCAACCCATAAGAAACAGAGAAAGGCCAACAACCAGAGTAAAACGTGAGAGTAGTAAAGGGAAAGGAGTCCTTCTCCCCAATACAAATGATTATTCTGAAATATTATTGATTAGATCCTGCCAGGTTTTAAAAAAGCTTTGAACAGATCCTCTAAGTGAGAATTAAAGTTTTTCCAATTTCAAATAGTATAGATCTTCAGTTACCCAAAAGATTTTAAGTTGAATAATTGAATGCTTTATGCATATGCAGCTAGAGTGAATTCTGTGCATGGCTGCCTTCCAATCCTTTTCTGAAATGTTGCGTGAGAGATCCTTTTCCCACTGTACTCTAGGATCTTTAAAAGGAAGGGACTTTAAAGTGTTTTTATATATTATAGAAATGCTGTCTGAGTCCTCAACACTGATCAATATCTCTTCTGGAATAGAAATAGGTGGAAGATGAGGAAAATTGGGCAGATTTCATTTAGCAAACATTCTAATTTGGAAGTAGTGGAAAAATTGTGTTGATGGGAAGCTAATTTTGGAGTGTAATTGTTCGTGGAATGCAAACAAATTATTTATATACAAATCTCTAAATGATTTAATCCCATACATTTTCCAAACATTAAAAACTGTGTAAGTTTGAGAGGGTGGAAAAGGTGCTTATCATGTAGAGGAGCCACAGATAAAATATTCTCTAACTTGAAGTTCTTCCTATATTGGTTCCATATTTTGAGTGAATTAAGAACAATTGTGTTGTTAGTATATTGGTGATAACTTGTATTTACTGATTTTGAATTCCAAATAAATGAGGTTATGACTGAATCTAATTTCTTACAAAATTATTTGTTAATGTATATGGGAATGTTTTGCAATAGAAACAGAAACTTAGGGAGGATATTCATCTTGATAGTGTTAATTCTCCCTGCTAAAGTAAGATGGAGGGTAGACCGTCTATGCACATCTTGTTTAAGTTTTTCCAAGCAGACAGCAAAATTTAGCTGAAAAAGAGCTTTATATTTACAGTACTTGTGATGTTTACCCCTAGGTATTTAAACGGATCTGCAATGATAAAAGGGAAGGTGTCCAATCTAATGTTGCTTGCTAGGGAATTTACTGGAAAAGGCACACTTTTGTTCAAATTAATTTTGAGTCTATATATCTTTTGAAATTATACTAGTGCAGTTAGGCCTGCAGGCACAGAATATTGTGGGTCAGATATATACAGTACCATATCATCTGCATATAGTTATATTTTCTATTCAAGTCCTTCTCTGAAAATCCCCTTTATCTCTGATGCATTTTGAAAGTGAAAAGCCAATGGCTCAATGGTGATTGCAAACAGCAGTGGTGACAGGGGGCAACCTTGTCTAGTACCACATTCTAGTTTGAAATAGTCTGAAATAATGTTATTAATACAAGCTGAAGCTTCTGGACTGGTATACAGTACTTTGATTCATGCATATATGTTCGGGCCAAACCCAAATTTATGCAATGTGGTGAATAGGTAGTCCCATTCAACCATATTAAATGTTTTTTCTGTATCCAAAGATAATAAGATCTCCAGAGTGTTAGAATTTATGGGTGAATAAATTACATTAAACAGACATCGAAGATTGGAAGCTAAGCATCTACCTTTAATTAGTTAACAATATTTATTAATTAATAAATACATACTTCTATTATTATGTAAATGTTTTACTGAAGCAAAACAATAGAGAGTTAATACTATTTCTCTGTAAATGTAATAAAAACAAAGTTCTGTTAACAGTTATGAATTCTGCATACAGCAAGACAATACTGTCAAATCCTAATTTAAAGCACTTCATCTTTAATTAGGCTGAATCCACACAAAAATGTATTATCTTAAAGAAAGATTTAAGTTTTAGTTATTATATTTTAACACTATTTAAAATCTGCTTTCTCCTTCCTACAAATATTGCAAAATGAAGGTCTTTTCATAATATGCAGAACAAATACAGTACACAATGAACACTACAGTCTATTATTTTGTATTACTTTATTAATTGTTACATGTTGAGTATAAGTCAAGGAGGTTATCTGCAAGCTAACCTTTTGTACTATAATGGTCACCATATTATGTAATCTAAAAGATATAAATGTGCTAAAATGTTGAGAGAAAAGTAATTAGTCTAATTTCAAGTCTGTGTAGTATGAACAATGAGGAAACACTTGTCAGGACTGTGCAAATAAGATTCCCTTTTCAGTTTATTTTTTCAGTAATTGCAATGACATTGTTTCATCACTATTTTGTGTGTTTCGTTTCATGGGTGGTGCCATTTAAGATCTTTAGATCACTATGATGGTACATACTTAGATCTTAGGCATGTGATTCATGTGTCATGTGACCAATAACAGCATAGTTCCAAACTTTAGAGCAATATAATGTAAAGTCTTTGCCATAACACTTTATTCATGAATATCCTACTTGGTGGGGAAAATTGTTTTTTGTTTCTAGTTTATTTCAGATTTAGTGAAACGTTCTTTAACATAACGATCACTCTCGTCTTAGTCTGTTTTGAGCTTGCCTATGTTTGACTACCCATTATTTATCATGTCCCTTAAAATCACTGACAGACAATTTCATTTAAGGTGTCAGTAAGGACTTATGTGGAAAAAAACTTCCCAACGGTAGCAAGAAGAGCTTAATGTTTTCAGTTTAACCAAATGAAGAAGAAGAGATTAAATGATAGATGTTTTATAAAATTATAAAGGTGATTATTAGAGTGGGTACCATCTGTTTCTTTAAAATGACATCTTCAACAAGAATGTGCAAGCACACTGTACTCACTGCAAGGCAGAGAGTAAGAAGAAAGAGGAAGAGAATCAGGAGGAAGATGATAAGCATGAAGTAAAGAGACTGAGCTACGATTCGTAATCAGGAGAACAACCAGAGAGAAAATTCTTAGACCAATGTGCAAACTAAAAGACAAAACCCAAAACCTTGGTGACAGTGATAGCTAAAAAGTAAATTTTAAGGCTCAAAAGAATTGTCATTAGTTTTATTTTTTTTAAAACACCTGCACCAAAGAGAACTACACTGTGTTCTCCTGGGGAAGCAACTTGGGCACAAAAGAAGCACAATGCCTGAACAAACTTATCAGGAAAGCCTGCTCCATCACAAGATGAATACTGGAGACACTCGAAGATGTTGTGGAAAAGAAAATGGTGGCAAAATTGAATGCTATTGTGAAAAATCCCCTCCATCCCCTCCAGAAGGTGCCCTGTCTTCTAGTCACGGGCTCATTCCACCATGATGTGCTAAGAAGTGCCTCTTGGAGCTGGTGATGGATTTTAGGACGCCCAGACCCCTCATGGACCCCGTGATCATCACAGGTGACTGTGTGCAGATGGTGCAGACCTATAAATATCTGGGAGTGCAGCTGGATGATAAATTAGACTGGACTGCCAATACTGATGCGCTGTGCAAGAAAGGACAGAGCCAACTATACTTCCTTAGAAGGCTGGCGTCCTTCAACATCTGCAATAAGATGCTGCAGATGTTCTATCAGACAGTTGTGGCGAGCGCCCTCTTCTACACGGTGGTGTGCTGGGGAGGCAGCATTAAGAGGCAAGACGCCTCACACCTGGACAAACTGGTGAGGAAGGCAGGCTCTATTGTTGGCATGGAGCTGGACAGTTTAACATCTGTGGCAGAGCGAAGGGCGCTCAGCAGGCTCCTATCAATTATGGAGAATCCACTGCATCCACTAAATAGTATCATCTCCAGACAGAAGAGCAGCTTCAGCGACAGACTGCTGTCACTGTCCTGCTCCACTGACAGATTGAGGAGATCGTTCCTCCCCCAAACTATGCGACTCTTCAATTCCACCCGGGGGGGGGGGTAAACGTTAACATTTAACATTATACAAAGTTATTGTCTTTTTTTCACCTGCATTATTATCATTCTTTAATTTAATATTATTTATTGTATCAGTATGCTGCTGCTGGAAAATGTGAATTTCCCATTGGGATTAATAAAGTATCTATCTATCTATCTATCTATCTATCTATCTATCTATCTATCTATCTGGAGGCTGTTGTGCACACTGCTATCAAGAAATTCAATGTTTCCATCCGAAACATTTACTTATTGATTGATTCTTTGATTGATTGGCTGTATTATTTGTCCAATGAGACTATATTTTTGTCTTTTTATGTTTCTGCTGATATATGCACTTGAATTTCCCCATGGGATTAATAAAGTTTTCCCTAATCTAATTATACATAAAAATATTAATATATTATTCATTGATTAATATTAGTAATTGATTCAGGTAAAGATAACAACTCATAAGTATATTTTAGCTTTCTTCTCATTTATAGGAAGAGATAAACAAATACTGTGCCTGATGTCAATAAAGTGTTACCATTAAAGGAAGACATTAAGAAAAATGTGTTATTTATTGTTTTCTCAAATACTGCAAAGATGAGTGTTCTGCAGCTGTCACCTGTAAATCCTCATAATGGACTACATAAAGTATATTAAGTAAAACAGTGAAAGTGTGATGGGGTTAGATTTTTATTCATAGGCAGTCTCCATATATGATACTTACACACACACACACACACAAATTGTCAGTTTGCTCAACAGTATTTCCTTGAAAGTGAGGAAAAAAAACTGAGCATTCAGGGAAGCTCATCTGCACGCAGCAGGATAAAACAAAATCCACTCAAATACCATCTTAGCCTGAGACATGTGCATGTAAAATTTATTTTTATCTGTATTAACTGTCACGCTAAAATCATGGAATAGAGTGTTTTTTTTATTATTTTGAAGTAGCTAAGTAATATCTGTAAGTCGATTAATTTACCACTTCCCAGCTCACGTCTGCTGGCTTAAAGGGGAGCAGGCCCTCAAAAAGGAAAACTGGCCACAACAACTAATAAGTCCTAAGATGCTATAACAAATGCTACCTACAGAGAAAGTGCAGCCATCAACCATTGGTTGTAAAAAGGAGCAGATGTTTATAAAAAGAAAAGACGTTTGTACAAAACATATTTGTAATTCCAAAATTCTCAAAGGAGCGCAAAAAGGCAAACATGGATATGTCGAAAGGTAATCCAAAAACAAACAACGTTCCAATCCAGAATTCAATAATCATGGTCAAACACAGACGAGAGGTCAGAAATCCTGAGAATCAAATAAAGAATAATATTCTAATAAACACAAAGAGAATTCACCAACACCAAGCATAAACTACAAAGCACCACGATAGACCAGTGGGTCTACCCCAGTACAACATGGAGGCACTTGGGGAGCCACACACACAAAGCTCAAGGGACATAACAGAACCAGAATACACGCCTAGAAACATAACTATACAATAAAGATTATACACATTATATAAATATATATAATGAACATATCTGCGGTGGGTTGGCACCCTGCCCAGGATTGGTTCCTGCCTTGTGCCCTGTGTTGGCTGGGATTGGCTCCAGCAGACCCCCGTGACCCTGTGTTCGGATTCAGCGGGTTGGAAAATGGATGGATGGATAATGAACATATACAAAATGCTTGAAATTAAACAAAGAAGATTAAAATGGAACTTAAATCTATCTATCTATCTATCTATCTATCTATCTATCTATCTATCTATCTATCTATCTATCTATCTATCTATCTATCTATCTATCTAAATGGTAATTGCAGAACTTCAGCAAGCAAAACTATGACAGTACCCAATGCTCTCAGTATAGATGAATTAAGTGGATTTAGTAATGGATGTTTGTATGAGTGTTGTGATGTAGCAAAATAAAATGGCAAAAAATGGGTACAGGTTGCAAAATCTATGAAAAGGACACCCCACAATCTTTATTGGTGTGCCTAGAAAACAGGCCTTATCCTAAGCAACTAGACTTCAAACTCAAGAGGCCTGCAAAGGTCAACAATGGGGTACTAGCCTGAAAGGTACAAAAAAATCCTTTTAAATGTCCCACACATACAAAAATTCCCTTCAATGGTGTAAAAAACATAAAACCTTTGACTTGAAGAGCAATGCCAGAGATGTCCTATAAAAGAAGTATTTAATCAGTAAAAATTATAAAACAAAACAAAAATGAGAAATGGCAAAATAAGGGCATAAAGGATTTATGTAAAATGTAATTCAAAGCAAACAAGTCCAAATGCGCCATTCAATAGAAAAATCCAACAAGCAATAGCAAACATTCAGTATATCTGAAAATCCAGTACAATACTTCACAGAAATTTCTTTAGTCCGCAAACTCCAGTGAAACTCTACTGGGCCATCTTGTCAACCGCAATATAGAAGTTTATGGTAGTCCCTCAGTAGTGATGTCATGGTGGCATCTTGGGGTGCCATCCACAAAACATAATGAATAGATTCAAACAACTTTAATACACATTACATAAACACTTCTGTATAAAAATATAACATTTTTTTAAATTACTGAAAAATTGTAATTAAAAAATTACTAAAATAATAATAAAATGGAAAATGGACATAAGCCAGGCAACAAACCCTGGCTATAACTTAAAACGGAGGCTAAAAGTTCTCTTTATGATGACTGTTCAGAAAGATCAGTTTGTCACTCGTGCACACACCCATATTTTAACACGACTATTTCAATTCATCAATGCAGAAGTGGTGGCACAGCACACAAACCAAAGATGGATGGAATTCCAGTTCATTATACAGTTCACTCTCCCACACACCAACACTTATATTCATTTGGGGTCAATTTAGAACTCTTAGCTAGCCTAACATATACATATTTGGGATGTGGAAAGGAAAATCCAAGTAGAAAGAGAAAATCCACATGGACTCAGGAGCAAAGTGCAAACACCACACAGGCAACAACTGCTTGTTCAAACCCAGGTGGAAGCTCTAACTACTGACACACAGTGCTGTCATATTATATGTCACAGTTCTGTCCTCTTCCTTGCGATGTCAGAGGTGGGAACATACAGTGAAAAATATTACACAATGAAACAAAACAAACTCCAGGTTCCACAAAGAATGTGTTTATTGTTTTCTTGTGAAAAGTTCAGAACTAGCTTGTAAACAATGTGGCCAGTAATAGAATCAGAGGTACCTACTGTAGGATCAAAGACAGCCCAGATCAATCACAAAAGCCCTAGACACAAGTCCCTAGGGACCCAAACCAAAGCACCCAGAGGAAACCCACGGGGAGAGCATGCAAACTCCACACAGGGACCACCCAGGAGGCGAATCCAGTCTCCTTATTGCAAGACAGCAGCACTAGTACTGCACCAATGTGCTGCCCTCCATTATATTATATTATATTATATTATATTATATTATATTATATTATATTATATTATATTATATGATGAAGCTGGCTTCATAATAATGGCTGCATTGGAGTATGATTCCAGGACATGCTCCAGTTCTGAAAGCAATGAAATTGATTAAGCAGGTCTCAAAATTAATGGACAGTGTATAATAATAGGTTTTTATTAGAATATGATGATGCAAAACAATTTCAAAAATTTCTTTTGGGAGTAGCAAGAGCGAGAAATAATTCAGTACAAAATGTGCGGATTCTATATTAAACTTTGCAATAAAACACTTTGCTTTGCATTATTCCTCAGATTTGTTATTATTATTATTTTAAGGCAGCTAATATGTTATTTAAGTTTCAGGAAACAATGTACCTCAGTCTAGGCTGAATATTTCTTTTGGCATGATGGATACCGAGCTCTGTGGCCCAGCCTTCAACCCTAAACTTTAGATGTTCTTATGTTCATTGTAAATGTACTAAGCTATCTGATGTACAAATAACTCCGATATTATCTAGCATAATGTACATTTTCAACTCTAAATCTCAAACAGAAGGATGGACTAAATACTGTACAAGTTGCTCAAGTGTGGAGAACATTCAGAGAACTCAACAAGTAATAATAACTGACTGAAAGTTTTTCTTAGTAAATGCTTTTAAAGTGAAGGCCACCATGCTAAAAATACAAATGCAAAAGAAGGTAAATATTTTTTCTTTTTACCTGTTGGAGATTTATATTTTAAACTGACTTTTAAAGCTCGCTGTAAAGTCCTCCAAAAACTCAAAAGTCCTTTGGCTGTCTGATGGCCTGTTACGTCAAAGCAGTTTGTGGACAGCTGCAATCCTGCTATATCCCAATTTCACTCTGTAAATTGAAATGAATCCTAGTGTGATTTAATGGCATGAACATCATTTCTGACGGCAGTGTCCCATTTTGTGCTGCATTATGTGCGCTAGTCATGAGCTTTTTTCAGTATAATGTTTAAATGACATATTTATGGTAATAGAACAGCTGCTTTATGCTCCATTTCTGAATTGCAGGGTTATGTACTGGACCCAGCTGCAAGCAAATAAACCAGTTTTACAAGTAAATCTATTGGAAAAATATAACCTGAGAGACGCTGTTTTCACTAATAGTGTTTTTATTCCAGAGCCAGTGAAGGATGTATTGCAGTGTGATCTGTACACGTGCTGTAGGCAAATGTATTGTGTATGTAAGGAAGTTGTTTAATATATAAAGACGTGAATGGCAAGAACACACTGCACAAAAATTATACTTTAGATATTTCCTGTACATAAAGTCAACTGATCCTACTATGAATTATATTACATCCCTCCAGAAGATCACAGCAATAGGTTTTCATGCTGAAGGGTTCATCCTTGGGCTATGCTGGGACCCTTGGATTTCAAGTTTGCACCCATGAGAGCAAATGACATGCAGAAAAAATATGAGAACTGAATCTCTTTTCAGTCTTTCAAGATTTATTAATGATTGAGTCTTGACTTATTCATCAACTGTATATGTAAAGCACAGTTCTCATATTCCCTAAGGACACAGAAAACAAAATCTGAGACTTTTTCAGTCTTGAAACACAGATAACAAAATCCTTCCATCCTGTAAAACATGCTGTGTTTACATCTAACATGTCAAATCTACTTTTGCGTATATTGTAAAAAATACAGGGAATGCCCAGTTGTGCTTTACTGGGGTGAAGCTATCATGAATTTCTTATTTGGTGTGAGGCTTAATATCTTAACAGTTTGGTAGGCCTAATTCTGTACATTGTGGCAGGTGTAATTCTCTACCTTAATACCTACAACACTGTGACACTGCACCTTTTGGCAAAACTGCATCCCTTACTTCTTAGTAAGCCCATCTACTGGATAGATTTCTCCATTATTTTTGTGTTACCCTCACAAATATCTCATTTTTCAAGTGACTGCTGGGGAGAGAAATGACAGAATGATAGCATTTAGTAATTAATTTATTCTTTAGTAAGTGGAGCAATAGATAATGGTATTACCTTGACTTATCATGTGACATATTACTGTGATGTGTCTCAGATATTGTACAGTGATGGAGGAACAGTGAGCACTAGTACATTTTCATTTTAAAATACTAGGGGGCTTTGCCTCCTACTCGCTTTGCGAGCCCACCTCCTCCCGCTAACCCCGGGGCACACCATGCGCCAGCCACTTTGCGTCTCTGCCACTCGTATTGTGAAGGGGCTGGCTGAACGCACGCTTTGGAGATGCGGACGGATCACCTGCTTATTTACTGCTCCTCCTGCCGTGCTGCGTGTTCTGCTTCTCGCGCTGTTCGTCGATCATTTCAAAGCCTGTACAACAGTTGTTCTGGCTTTGCTTGCTTATATTCCCCCCCCCCCCCCCCAACCCTTGGGGGCATGCTTCACATTATTCACTTCGCATCTCAGCTGCTCACATTGTGAAGGGGTGGGGGGGATGGGGGCTGAACGCAAGATAAAGAGATCCAGACGGATCAGCTGCTGCCTTTCTGCTCCTGCTGCTTAGCTGTGTTTTCAGCTTATCGCGCTGCGCGTTGATCATTTAAAAGCCTGTACAGCAGCTGTCCTTTAGTCTCACTGCTTTGTCTTGCGGGACGTCAAAGTGTCTCTCGCGGGACGTCTCAGTGTCTCTCACGGGACGTCAAAGTGTCTCTCGCGGACATCCGGGCTGATTATTACTTTCCTTATTTTCTGAATTTGCACACAGATAGATTATTATTGTGCTCTTGTGCATCCTTTTTTGCCTTCTTTTCTCTCCAACGCTTTTCATGTCTCTTTTTGATGCACTGCTCTTTCTTCTTCGCTTAGTCGTTCACGTGCCATGTAGAACGTATAACAGCACAGTGTTTCAATGTGGATGGGCAAAAATGAAGCTTTTTGAAAATGCATACTCTATTGTGCTCTAGTTGGTTCGTGCTTATTATGTGTCTCTTTCCTGACTGAAACCTGCTAATTACACATTTCATTCCCGGATTGGTCAACCATACTGCAACATAGCAGTCATAAAAGAGTTGCTTTCTATGGCACTTGTTGTGTTGCTTACCGTATGAGTCTAAATTGCATTTTGTGCAATTTTTAGAAATCATGGTTAAAAAACTACTCACACTGCACACTCGAATCACCAGTTGTATATGTGCTCAAGCTGCACAAGTACGTTTGGTCCAATTGGCATGCTCAGACTATACATGCGCGATACATTCTCACTGCGGTTAAGATATCTGCACTGCACACATGCCTAGTGTAGGTAGACAATTACATCATATGTGTTTTCAGTTGTTTAAGTATGGACGAGAATATTTTCATAAACAATGTGAGAATGCTAGTGTATAGATGGAGGTTGTTTTCATTAAAAATGCTGTGTAGTAATGTGGATGTAGCTTTTGTCCTACCTAGAATTAGCTCAGGGTCTGCAAATGGTGGGTAAGGTAGGACGATCCCAGCTTTAGTACCGTACATAAATGGCACTTTTTCTCAAAAATCAAGAGCAACCAGGAAGCAGGCTGAAGGCCTGGTCCCAAGTATTATTCCATTACAAATGGGGAGGTTTTACATGTATTTTTATTACCTCAAATGTAATTAAAGAATATAATTAGATTTAAGGAGGAACTCAGACAGGAGTCTACTGTTGTTCTGATACTTTTTGATACTGCTCTTTCCACGGTTAATGTTGTCTCCATGCTGCTGGATAGGATGACAATTCTTCAGATGTTCTTAGATATTCATTTACCTAGTGTTTTTCTTAAGAATCAAAGTTTCCAAGTAACATCAATCATCATTTGAAACTAAAAACAAAATTGAGCAAGAAAAGCAAAGCCAGAACCAATTCAGTCTTGATATCTGCATAGCAAACAAATGAAAAGCAATGTGTAAAGCTCTGTTACTACAATTTTGTTCAAGGTATTCCAGTTGCCAAGAGTTTCAAAATAAGGAACAGCAGCTGAATGAGCCATAACATTTCCCAGGTAACTTCTTTAATATTTGTGAAAATGTATTGAGAAGAAACAGTAACCAATTCACCGATTCTTGGTGCTAGTTGAAAAGATGCAATCTGAGGTCTACATCTACATACATATAATGCAAAGTTGACTGGCTAACTCACTCACTTACTCACTTTTCAACTAAAATACTATTTTCCAGTTAGCCAAAAAGCTAAAATTTAGCAGGATGGTTCATCTATGGCATTAGGTATCCAGTAAGAAGGGACATTTTGATATATCAATATTTAGGGTAAACAAAAAAAAATCCAATAGAAAAACTAAATACCCCAAAATTTCAAAAATGCCTCAATGAATTTGATTGACATTTCATGACATTGTCAAAAATACAAAATTAACCAACACCTTTTTTCATTTGTTAATATTTGTCATTGATAATGGTCGAGCAAGTGGGACATTCTAACACACCATGTCTCCATTTTACTGCAACACTGACAGCATTCACACAGAGAAATGGGGTGTGCCAGTTTATGCAAATGAAGGTTGTCTGCAGAAGTAAAGTGAAAGGAACAAAGTTTAGCAAAGATTGAAGTGGGGACTACAATTCCCATCAGCCAGTGTACTGCACCAGACGATTTCATTAGCACTCACAAACTTTAAATCAGTCCATTGACAGCATGTCATCAAAAGTAGCAACTACTGCGTAGACATTTACTCAGATCCATTGTATACTAATTTTAGACTTTGATGTTAGTAGAAAGTCAAGATTTTTGGCAGTTTTTTGATTTGAGTGAATCAGCTTTATGTCACCTTTGTAACATTACCAAATACCTCTTTAATACGAATTTCTGCTGCAATCTCTTTAATACAAACACCACCAAGGACTGTATGTACTGTAGTATGTTCAATAGTAAGCAGTTTGTGAACAGATAATATTAGCCCTTGGTAAAAAATACAGTGTATACAGAAACATACTTAGTTAAATAGTACATCTAATACATCTGATTAACCATCTACAACTAAAGACCACTGGTACTCCTGGGTCGGGTAACACAGCTAGTAACACATATAAATGAAAGGGATTTGGTGGACACTGCTAAGTAATGACGAATGTACGTTTCAACAGGCCACTTCATTATAAAGCACTTTTTCTGAAAGTCATAAATAGGGAAAACTGTAGAGCTTGGATAAAGTACACTGTGTTTTTTTCATTTATCTCAGCTCACTAAACCGACATGTGAAGTGTAATTTTTCATTCTGAATCGATAGTCTGAAACCTGAATTGGGCAGCAGGTTTTTGTAAAGCTTGTGCTTCGGGTCATTGAACATTGTGAGTTTGTTTAGCCTATCTATGTAAAAGTGGGAAAAAATACTAAAAAAACAAACAAAAACAATGCTTTAAGCAGTTTTCATGTTGTGTAACAAAAATTCTAAAACTCTGACAAGGGCAATGCAATAGAGTTGAGATTTCTAATTGTGATCGTGATTTGCTTTAGAAGATAATGTCTTTCACAAAAGAATGCTGTGCTTAAAAAAACTTTGCATAATTATTGTGAAGCTAAAAAGGACATCAGCAATAAACAAAAATGAATTTACATATCTAATTGGATTAACTCAGCAACTCAGGAAACCACCCACATATAAATATCACATTCTGGGCAACTCTAATCAGTCATGATATACTGATGACAGAACGCAGCTACTGCCCCCATAATACTCACGCCTCAGATTAATATCACTCTATACGGATTTATTGTAAAAAATGTAAAAAAACAAATACATATCTGTGCTCCCTTTCAACCCCTCACCACATACACCTACTTCCATAAACAACCCTCCTCCATGCAACACCCATTCATTGCAACATTTCTGCCAATAATTTATTCTTCGGGAAGAAAAAAAAGAGGAGACAGTCTAGGAAAATTGCCAGGCACACACTTAGTTACAGGAACATAAACTAATAAGGCAGTAATATGTAATTTAATATGAGAGGCAATGTTATGATTTAGCTACATACAAATAATGTGCTGACATTTCTGGCCAATGGGGTCAGAATAATTTAGTGGAGAGGAAAAATAACTTTGAGAACACCATATTGACAGTTCATAATAAGATTATGTTATGGTGAAGTCTTTTCTGGCTTTTTTTAAAGATATAAACCTAAATAATTAATATCACTAGCATTTCTGTTACTAAGATGAGGATAGATTCTAAGTTAGGTTACAACTAAAAACTTTGCATTCTATTTCATGGTGAGAAACCATTTATCACCTTCAAAAAACGTAAAAGATTAAACAGTAAGAATTTATTGACCTTATGGAGAATCCACTGTGTTGCCAGTACTTAGGCAACGCCTTTCTTTTTCTGCCTGCAATGATAGCCTTGAACACCATGTAATTCTTCAAAACACAATCAGAAAAGGGATGTATATGTGGATGGTTTGTCCGAATTAATTGATTCAATCTTTTGGAGGTTTTTACATCTGCAAACACCTTTTTCAACAGGCATCTCCAGTTGTATACAAAAACAAACATATAACATAATTTACTGAGATTTTCAAAATAATTTGTCTTAGTTTCACAGCAAAGATCAATTTTGACACTAGAAGCCAGAGACAGATCTACAAAACTGAATTTCAAGTTGGTTAATCAGCTCCTAAGGGTCTCAGGGCATTACTGAAGTCCCTCAGTGATCTGTGCTTGACCTGCTACACTTTCTAATTTTTATTGAAGTTACTGTCGCCTGTATATAGTACAGTGAAATTCAAATTGAACAACATGCAGCATGTCATCTTTCATCGGTACCATGAGAAACAAGTAATAATCCAGCTTCGTCTGACTTTTTTCTACAGTATACAGTTTGCCCTTACTGATAAATATTCGTAAACTCACATTGAATGCTTCCGCCATTGTGATGAAATTTCACATACTCCCTCCTTTTACTTTAGTCTCTTCAGCTTACCAATTGGTTATGGACAATTTATAATACCACTTTGGTTTTACTGTTGCTTTATTAATGACATTAGTAAATTTGAGAGATCTTTAGCTGATGTAATAATTAAAGAGATATAAAATACTGTGGAGGCAGAGAAAATATTCAAATAGCCCTGGACAATCTCCAAAAATAAGAGGCTGTCTGGAAAATGACATTTAATGTAGACAAGTACAAAATGCTACATGCTGTCAAAAGACACATTAAGTATGTATAGAAGACAGAAGAAGAAATCGTGAAGGAAGCAACCTCAAAAAGGATTTATGGTGACACAACATTGTTATACTCCTGGCAATGTGCAGGAGGTAAATGAAAAAGGTAAATAAAATACTAAATATTGTGAAACTAGGTTTAGGATTGTGAGAATCTGAAGTCAGTCCTAGTGGCACTGGTTGAGAGGCTGAAATGAAAGGCTACTTCATCCCAAAACACACATGTACTCATCTACTTTCACACTTACAAGGTCAATTTAGAACTATAACTCAACCTAAGTGTGTATTTTCTGGAAGCAAAAACAGGAGGCAGGAGAAACCTGAATATCTTCTTATATAATACGCTACTGTGGCAGACCATTTGTTTGTCCAGGATTTTAAATCACCTGTAGCTCACAAACCGTTTCACCTATTGACCTGAAATTTGGTACACATAAACTATGTGACGTCTACTATCCGCTTTCGGGCTGATGAATGACCTCCAAGGTTATTCCTCTTTTTATTTTTATTATATTTTATTGTGGAATCAACTCTCGGCAGCGGCCAGCAGGGTGGCCGTGCGGTGCATGCATACGGGTGCCGTTCTCATCTCTACCACCTTTGCCGTCACTTCCCCTACCTCTTCATATCTTAAATCATTCTAGAGGCAGATTGAAGACTTAAGTGCCATCTTAAGTGAAAAATTAAGGAAAATGTACTAAGTAATTGCAACACAAACTGACTTAATCAGTTTTAACGCGAAAAGATGCCGACGAAAGAAGAGAAGAAGCGGGTTGCTAGAGTGGAAAAAAGAAGAGTTGCTCAGGAAGCAGCAAGAGCATCAACCTCTGAGGAAACGAATGCTAAATGTACAGAGAAAGAGTCTGAAAACTAGGAATGCTCAAGTCAAGTGTATTCACTGCACGTTATGGTCCAAAATAATAACGCAAACACAGGGACAACACATAAACATCAGGCAGAATATAAAAGGATTTAGGCTTAAACCTAGTTTTGACTAGCCGTAAAGCCAGTAACTCACTGACAATTCACAGTGTGACCCTGAGCAAGTTACTTTAACTTGCCTGTGCTCCAATTACAAAGAAGCTAAGTGTTCTACAATAGGCTCTTTAAGGTCTGTAATTTTAACGGCCGCTACCTGTCTCCCTGTTTCACCCATGTAGACGACAAGACACTTCTTACATCAAATGCAGTAAGTAAGATCTGCTGTGTTATGAGGCTTGTTGTTTAATATTTACCAGAGGGACAAGATAAAAGGGTATTGTTGATGACATATTCACAAGTAACACCGTGGCTCCTGTTGCAGCTCAAAGTGCCTTATGAAAATTGTGGCTCCTCTCTGTGAAGTGACTTCTCTCTGCAGATGAGAAGTTTGCATAGGTTAGGTGGTCGACAGAAAAATCAAGGGATATCTAGGAGAAAAGGATGCTGTGGAAGAATCAGACTCAAAAATGGAGAAATTTTGTTAAATGACCTTTAGGAGAGATAGAGAGTTAGGGTGGAATGGGTGGTTTCATTAATGGGGTTTCTCTTAGAGTGAATGTTACAAGGTCTACTCATGACTTGATTCAGGGCACTATCCACAACATGAGACTTCATCAATGAAGAAACACCTAATCCCGAGTGCTTCATTACAAAAGTCAACCTCATAAACTCCTCATCCTGAGTGCTTCATTACAAAAGTCAATCTCATCACTGCAGTGGCAGTGGAATCTAAGGAACTGTGAAAGAGGTTGAGAGGTTTTAGTATGATAGGGATGAAAGGACCTATATAGGGGATAACTTTGCGAGTCACTTAGATTGTAATAGAGGTTTTAAGCTGATTGAAAGACTGATATCTGGTAGAGTTATGGTGGAAATCTTGACTATGAACCTGAGAGTTGGAGGGAAACTAGTGAAATCATTAATGGATTCCCAGAGGCAGCTTCATGAGCAAGAGATGGCTCCCGCACAATCATCAATATAGCTCTTATTATGCTTTGTTACAAAGCCTTTGTCAGAAGAAAAGAATGCTTTTCTACTCAGCCAACAAAGATATTGGGATAGCTAGATCCCATTCTGATACTCGTTACAACTCCAGTGACATGGTGAAAAAAGTTTGTTATCAAAAGAGTAGACATTGAGAGAAAGAACCAGTTCTGCCAGTTTGATGAAGGTGTTTGTTGGAGGAGCCTTGACTGGACATCTGTTGAATGCCTGCCTGATGGCAATGCGACCTTTCTTGCGAGGAAAAATTGTGTACAGCGAGGCGACATCCATAGTAAAGATAAAGCAGTCAAAAGTATGCAACCTAAAGTTGTCAAACAACAGCATGGTTTGTATCTTTTAAGTATGAAGGGAGACTAATGGTATTATAAAATCATTGAGGAAAGCTGAAATATAAATAGTGGGATAGTTGAATGCAGAAACAATATTATGCCCAGGATTGTTTGGTTTGTGGATTTTGGGGAGAAGGTAAATCTGAGATATCTGTGCTTTTTCAACAATGAGGTAGTCACCATTAGGAGGTAATTTTTTTCTGCTGATGAGAAGAGAAATAGTATCACTGGCCTACTAAGGTTTATTGTCTGTAGGATCCTGTGGTGGCTGTATTAGACGTTGTTTTGAAGCTTCTATTACATAAAAGTCATTCTATATTCAGTATGTATATGTAATATATACACAAAGGGAGATCATTAAAATTACATTATAGTCCAGAAAATCCATCCATCCATTGTCCAACCCGCTGAATCTGAACACAGGGTCACGGGGGTCTGCTGGAGCCAATCCCAGCCAACACAGGGCACAAGGCAGGAAACAATCCTGGGCAGGGTGCCAACCCACCGCAGGACACACACAAACACACCAAGCACACACTAGGGCCAATTTAGAATCGCCAATCCACCTAACCTGCATGTCTTTGGAATGTGGGAGGAAACCGGAGCGCCCGGAAGAAACCCACGCAGACACGGGGAGAACATGCAAACTCCAGGCAGGGAAGACCCGGGAATCGAACCCAGGTCCCCAGATCTCCCAACTGCGAGGCAGCAGCGCTACCCACTGCGCCACCGTGCCGCCCTAGTCCAGAAAATATTTATTAAATCTGTATTATTATTGTATGAAAATGAAGAAGCATTAAAATCTTTCTTCATAACTTAATAAGTGACCACCATTAATAGAAGAGCAAGCATGAAAGGTATTCACACATGTATGCTATATTATTCACCATGTGCTGTCAGCCACATCTGGTGTTATGGTTATATAAGAACATAACCATTTTTAGAAGAACTGGCCATTCAGCCCAGCTCAGCTGTATCTCTCTTAACATCTGCAAAATATTGTCACATACCTTGGTGACTTATTTCAAATTCCTATGGTTCTCTCTGTGAAAAAAACAATCTCTCTATTTATGGACAATTTAAGTTTCTGATGTTTTTTTTACAATCTAAGAGTTGTGCAGCACTAAATCTGTAGGCCAAGGTTAGATGACTGGTGTGAGTGAGTATCCTTGTTTGTTTGTTTATTCAATTTACTGGAGGAAAACACAAAATTAAAATCTTACATGTAGAATTAAATGTTCTGTGAAGTGTAATAGCCTATGAAGGATTAATTGAATCACCTAAATACATCTATCTACTTGATAAAATTATAATGCGATTAGATTTGTAGAAGACTATTTCCTAGCTAGTTTTTTACATTCCCTAGAGACACTATGGTAACCATCACACTGCATTATTTAGGTTGGATAATAGGTGCAATATTTATTTGCAAATAAAGTTAAATGTGTCAAAAGGCTTGAAAGAATGTAATAATCCAAGGGTCTTATTAACTGTGTTTTGAACTATGCTAAGACAGCAAGATCTGACTTTGAGCTAATACTGTAAAAATAAAAAAATTAAGATTAAACTCATCTTCTGCTGGCTACTTGGATAATACATTTACATTTTCGGCTGATGCCTTTATCCAGGGCGACATACAACATTTATGATTCAATTGGTTATATTACGTTTGGTTTTCCAATTGGAGCACAGTGCCAGTCAAGTGATTTGCTCATGGTCACACAGTTTCAGTAGTGGGATTTGAACCCACAAGCTCAGGGTTTGAAGTCCAAAGCCTTAACCACTGCACCACACACCATGTCACAAAGTGAAAGTCATCTCAAACTGCTTCTGTGGCCTTCCATATACCACATTAGAATCCAATAGGACTCTTTTGGGATGTGGCAGAACGGGAAAATTCACAGCATGACTGTACAGGTGATAGCTCTGCAGAAACTGGGTTATCCTATCATGTGAGCATGGACCAGAATCTCTAAGGAATGATTCCAACATCTTATTGAATCCCTGCCACAAAGAATCAAGGAAAAGACCCTACTCAGTATAGTGTTCCTAATAATTTTTCTCAGTGAGTATACAGTATATTCAATAATGCAGTTGGCAACAGAGGATGCAAAGGAGGTCCTGAATTACCTCACAATACACACTACTAGCCTAACAGAACACATTTTGTCACACACAGAGCATTTCAAAATAAAATACATCACACTTGATTCAAATCCTAGCCTGGCCAATAACTCTGTGGTGTTTCCATATTTTCTTTAGGTCTGAGAGGGATTTCTTTCCACCAAGATTTACATGGAAGACTAGCTAAACACTTTATAACAACATGTATGTGTATAGCACATTTTCATACACAGGATGTAGCTCTACTTTACAAGATGTTAAAGAAATAGTTACAAGAAAAGAAAAACAAATTAAATTAGGTAACAATAATAATGAATAAGTAAAAAATCATTACATGCTTACATAAAATAGATGTATAATTAGTAGAAAAGTCGAGTTCTTACATGTAGTATCAAATTCTGAATGTGTCCTGGTGCATTTGTTTACTCCAATGGCTTGGTACTATATCTAGAGTTGCGTTTGGCCTTGTGTCCAATGATGCCTTTTAACTTCAGAAGAGGATTTAGGTGTTTATGTTGACACAACATTTTTATTAACTAAGCAGTGTACAGAAGCAATTTAAAAAAATGTTAGGTTATATCAGCGTTTCTCAACCTATAAGTATTTGCGACCCGAGTTTTCATAACAGTTTTAATTGCGCCCCCCTAACGTTTTTTTGAAAGGAGCCCACTAATACCAATTTGTTCTTTTTTAGTTAATGATACATCATAGATGCATATTTTATTATACCTACTTAACTTTTATCGACATTTATCTAACTCTATATTTATATTTCTAGCATCAGAATGTAGTTTAAGTTAATTTGTTTTGAGAATGTAGTTTAAGTTAATGTTTTGGTTTCAATAGATGTATTTTTCATATTTTCGATTCTTGTTTTCTTTTTTTCACATCTTCGCGCCCCCCTTTTTGTTACTTTGTGCCCCCCCTAGGGGGGCCCACCCCACAGTTTGAGAACCACTGGGTTATATCATAAAAACTGTTGAATACGAGGCAAGGGATGTTATGTTCAAACTATATAATGCACTAATAAGTCTGCATCTGGAGTATTGCGTGCAGTTCTGGTCACCACGTCACAAAAAAACACATAGTAGCACTTAAATATGGGCAGAGGAGATCAAACAAGTGCATCTCACAAGTTAAGGCCATGTCATACTCTGACAGACTCCAAGAATTAAACCTGTTTAGTCACGATCAGTGGAGACTGCGTGGGAACACAATCCAGGAATATAAAATCCTCAAAGGTATTGATAAAGTAGATCCAGCAGAATTCTTTCAGCATTAAGGTGAATCACATACTTGAGGACATCAGTGGAAATTAAGGGGAAGTACATTTAAGACTGAAGCCAGAAAGCACTTCTAGAAAACTGGAACAAACTTCTGAGACATGTAGTTGAAGCAGAAACCTTGACAACCTTTAAGAAAAATCTGGACAAGGTACTAGGACAGCTTAGCTATTTGGTAAAGAAAATGGGATTGTCTGACTGAATGGTCTCCTCTAATTTGTCAAATTTCTTACGTTCTATGTGCTTATGTCAGAATAGGCTCTGACCCTGTGAGCCTGAATTAGGTTAATCCGCTTCAGAAAAAAAGACCGGTGGATGAATCACTGTGCCATTTCAGCTATGATATTCCCTTTGTCTAAGAATTTTTCCACGAACACTTTTCTAAATGTATCTTGGAATTAGTGGCTGTTCCAACAATTTGAAACAAGGATACATTGCCTTAAAAACTCACTAAACGCTATGAACTGACTTGCAATTTTGATTTACTAATGCATTTTCTATTTGAAGCAGAAACATTTAGATCCATCTATCCATTTTATCGTCTTGCTTTTTCAATTATGTAGTGATTCTTAAAGTAAGGGCTGCACCCACCCGGCAAAGCCAATTTTCTACAGGTGGGGCGCAGAACAGAATGAAAAACAAGTAAGAGACTAAATATGTTTCATACGGGAGCAATAAAACAAACTGTGTTACTAGGTTCCTGCTATAAGCTATTACACCGCCAAAGTCATATAAACTACATGAGGTCAGTGAAAGGGCAGTAAGCAAATAACAGTATAACACTGAAACATGTTTGACAGAGATGAAAGGAAAAGAAGCCGACGCAACAACCAAGGTAGCTGAGTCAGGTGGCGATGGAAAACCAATGATTAAAATATGTGACGACACGTATCTTGCAGTTGAATTTATGAGTTCAATAGTGGATGATGAAGAGAGAGTTCTGGGTGTTTTGCATCTGTGAACATTGGCAGCTGATATAGTTTGAAGGCCTTATTGACACACTGCATCTCAATCATTTATAGTATGTTGATTTGGTAAAAGCCATTTCTGTGAAAATTAAAACTGAAATAGCCTTATATAAAGTCACATATCATGTGGAATGATGCAAAATACTGAATATGATTGCAGAGAAGTTAACACTTAATGCCGCAGTTGATATTACTGATCAAGCAACAGCCAAAAATGTTAACGCCATTCCTATATCTAACAGCACTTTTCAAGACATATAAGTGATCTGTCAAATGATCTAAAAGAGCAGCTCATTACCAAAATAAAAGGCAGACACTTTGTTGTGTAGATCGACCAGGCTACTGACAGCAGTAAAGACTGCTTGCTAATTGCTTATATTAGTTATGTTGATACAAAGTCATTTACTGAAGATTTGTTCTCCATGACAGCAATATGTCAGCAAAAGCTGATTCATTTTTTAGCATAATAGACTCGTACCTGACCTAAACTCTGGACTTGAATGGAAGGATTGTTTGGACATCTGATATAATGGATTATATATTGTACTACGGCAGGAAGATGGGCTGGGAAATAGATATCACAAGAATCAAACAGAAATCTTGTTGGGTGCATTGCCTTTTGTACCAAGAAACCCTGGCATCAAAGTAGCTGAGTCCCAAATTGAACAATATTTTGCCTGAAGTCATTACCACAATCAGCCTTTCCAAAATGAGGCCAGTAAAATTTTATCTTGGTAAGAGATGGGAGATGGCTACTGAGCTGTATTGTTTTATAGTAAGGACAAATGGCTCCCCAATGACACGGTGGTTTACAGAATGTTCAAGCTTAGAGGGGAGATTTTACATGAAGACTTGTAAACTTGTAAACTCAATAATAAATTTAGCAAAGGAAATTTTTAAAATTAAAATGGCATACCTCTGCAGGATTTTCTCAAAATTAAGTTAATTAAATCTAAAGTTGTAGGGAAAAGACAAGCACATACCACATTTGGCTGACAACATCAACTCCTTCACTAGGAAGATGGAGATGTGAGGCAGGACACTTCAAGGAGAAAAAATTAAATATTGACTCATTTGAAAACCTGATTATATTTATTAAAAGCAGCAATGTCAAAAAAAAGTATTGAAGCTCATTGGCTCATGCAGCACATTACAAAAAATGCATTTACAGAAATATTTCCCAATAAAGAGTGGTCAGTATAACTGGGTCAGAGGGTGCTTTCAGTACAATAACAGCAGATTATTTTAGTTCTGACTGCAACCTCAGAGAGATGTTCACCCTTCAGACGCTAAGTGAATTCTGGCTTGAAGAGCAAGTTTTCACTTATAGGACAGAGGACTATGGTTATTCTTCTTTTTCCTTTTGCTACATCCTATCAATATGAGATAGGCTTCTCTGTTGTTGCTTCACTAAAATATAAATTCAAGGTGAACACAGAGAGCGGCCATATCAACAATGCTGCCTCACTTTGCAAAGCCGAGTAGTGAAAAACAGGCCCACTGCAGTTACTGATTACTTTAGGAAAAACAAATTGTCATGTTTAAAGAAAATTTGCAATTAATAATCTGAATACAGTTCTTATCAGTGTTCTCTGGTTGTCTGATGTTCTTTAATTGTTTAAAATAATATAATGGACTATGTATAATTACAGGCACAATAGATATTCATTAATAGAAATAGGTAATGGGTGGGGGAGGGCTGAATTGCTTTTCATTTTCAAAGACAGCATGCTTGAAAAAATTTTGGAACCACTAAACTGTAGGGCCAAAGGTGATTGAGACTAATCTACAGTAGTAGCACACGTTAGGAATCATCCCCTAATGTATTTGGTATTTTTGAAGTTGAAGTTATTTCTTCGCAATCATGTGTCACACACATTAGAGGCAATGAAGGGCTCAAAAAGGAATAATTCTATGCCAGACCAGGAGGTGGCAGAGTGCACTGATCCTTCCTCTTTTTAATCGGCAGACCAACCACAGGAAATTTCGTCTGGACTCGATGATGTCACTTACGATTCCAGCCCCGACGACATCACTTCCCCTGGCCGACTTTAAAACCGCCATGTTTGCCTGTCTATTTGTTCTATTGTTGGACTGAAGTCTGTTGAGACCTGTTTCATTTGAACCAAACTTTCATCGTTGGCAGCCTATTTCAAGTATACAGGTGGCTGCCCCCAGACCTTTTCTTGTGTTTGTCGAATCCTTTCACACATGATATATATATTACTTTGACACATGTAATGCATTCTAACGTGAAGCATATTTTATAAGATTTTAAAAATGACTAGCCTGCTCTTGCCTTTTATAACGGAGCTAATGGGTACTTGAGTTCCATTATTTAAAAAAAAAGCCTGAAAACTTACTGAATATGTCCATGTTTCAAGCCAAAAATGTTATTGAATATTGATCAGTATTTTAAGAATCCATACATATTGCATAGCAACGTATCCATTATTTTAAGACTGGAAAAAAGCCAAAAACCAAGCCACAGTCATTTTTCAAAGGAGACTGCCTGAGCACTTTACTCCTCTACTAGTGTTCCTTTGTGGTATCCTTCAGGGCCAGGGGCATGGATTCACCTCAGAAAGTCATTGCCAGACATCATTACTGACTCTGAATGTTGATGCCAAGGTGTCATAGCTATCTCTGTTCTGTGTAAAAATAGACAATAATGACTGAAAACATCATACAATCACTTGAATTCTTTTCAATATAAGAAAGCTTTTTTCTTTATTTTGCAAAGATTCAGTATTCCACACTGCTGCTTCAATGATAATGCTTCAACATGATAGAATATTGCAACAATATGATGGGGTGAGAGAGACAGAGAAATGCAAATGGCCACGTTATGCCAAATGCTTTTGAGGAGACCCTAAAAAGAACTTCCTGGTTCTTCAGGAGCCCCTTCCACCCTGTAACCCAGATGTTATGTGGTGACATGTGCTTCCAGCTCCTTCGACCTTTTGCCTGCTCATGCGTGCCACCCAGCTGTGCCTCACTTCACTTACCCGGGAACACTGTTAACTCATATGCCACTTTTTCCATCCTAGCATCTGTGCAACCAGAGATGATGGACAGTAGCAAGCGGGAGATGCGTCTAAAGTGCTCTCTTCAGTGTTGTGTCTGTGCGTGCCTCCCACCCATTTAATGCCAGCTTCTCCAAGTAGAGCAGAGCTGTCATTCCACCTCACAGTGCTGTGTATTTACAAATCGATTAGTATGAGTGAGTATCACTCAGCAAAAGCAATGTATTGTGCATTAAAAAGTCAATGCTTTGTTTGTAGCACTACAATTTGCTCTATTGCATACTCTGCCTTTTTCATTTTTATTTTCATTTTTTGTTTTTATCGTGAATACACTGAACACATTTAAACTGTAACTTGCAGGTGGCTTGGCTCTTTCAAAAATATTTAAATATTAGGCTTTTGTTAAAAATACAATGCTGTGTAATCAGTTTGCTTCAGACTTCATTACTTGTACAAATTACAACGAAAGTCATATGTGCTATTTTCACTACGCTGTCACTCAGCATGAATCTTGCTCCATAGGCTATGTAAAATATCAAAAAAAAAAAGCGATGTTAAGGAAAACATAATTATATGATTTAAGTGCGCTGTTTGTTATTACCAGCCTCGGAAGAACACAATTATTGAAAAATAGAATTGCAAAAGCAAAGGTTGGATTTTAAGCAGAACATAACTTAGTGCTGGGAGCTTGTTGGGTTTGTCATAACTCCATCTATGACAGTGGCTATGAGCAGACAAACAAACAGGAAATGTATTCTTACCTCAAGAAAAATAGTCCCGAAAATCTGTGATAAAATAATAATTTCTACACATAAACAAAGAAGACATGTTTTATTAAATGGAAACTTTTGCTGCTTTGGTAACTTTCAAAGCTTTTTCATTCACAACAACATTTCACTTTAGAACACAATTTTTTGCGGCAAATTAACATGTACAATAATTGTGAAGAAATAACTTCAACATGAAAAATACCAATAATTAAATAGATATGCTATTCAGAAAATCCAATATAGTATATGGAAGAGACAACAAGGAACAATACGGTATATAGCATATATAGAATTCATTTGTGCAGCTTTAAAACCTTCAAGCCAAATCAAAAGCTCTAAAAGAAAGTCATACCAAAAAGGTCTGAGACCTCTCCAAGAAGGTCTTAGCTTGTACGCAGCAGACACAATTGACATAATACACATTTTTATTATAAAATATGGTGCTATTAATACTTTACTACTTAGTGAGACATAAGTGGCTAAGAGAGTTGTTTGTTATCAGAAATATATGGAAAAAGGCAAAGGCAGAATAGATGAATATAGCAATATCTTAACTCCATTCCTAGTTTAATTTTATTTGGGGAGGCAACACAAGATGTGGAAGGAAAATGGAGGGGAGGAGATGGAGAGAGTCCAAGTTTTCAAGTTTATGCCCACAATGCTTTTTACTTTTATCGGAGTAAGGGCTGGCAAGGATAAATATATAATGGATGGCCAAAGTCATAATTTGAAAGGATCACATCTTTCTATTTTCACCCAGAAATATAACTTCTGAAATCCAAACAGAGATTAATGTGGATCATTCAATAAGTTCTGTTAGCTGAAATGCCAAGTGTTTTGATCTCAACCTCAACAATCTCTGGGGTCAAAAAGAGCATTTTTGCATGAGACTCACTTAAACAGTAAAGGTCAGTCTCAGATAAAAAGAAACTGTGTTGGTCAATTTTTTATATAGCAATTGTGTTCATAGTCACGAATATATTATCCAGTCATGAAGAGTGCTATGTTAAATTGGTGAGGAATCTTTAAGAATCTAAACTGATTCTGGCTTGTGGCGGTAAGATGTTCATTAAGAGGACAACTGGACAGCCTTTGACATGCCAAGAACCACTGGAAGAGCAGGAGGGAAAAAACAAGGATAAGGGCAAAGTTTACATTCAACCTGGATAAATTTGCCAGATTAGTAGAAGAAAATGAGTAGGAAACTTCAGTGTCCTAAGAAGAACATCTTAGAGAAACGTACAGTGACCCACTAAAGGAGTAGATATTATAGGAGGGCAAGAAGCCACTACATCCATCAGACTCACAATTGGATTTAATATGTTAGAACCAAAACTTACAGAGAAAAAAATATAGTTAAGAAAGCCAGAGCAAGATCTGCCCCAGGGCCAGATGGGATTCTATATTAAATTAACAAATTCTCCCCAAGATTAGTAAGATTAGTCTGGAAGCTGCTGAGGTTGGTTACTGATAAAGTAGAGGTTGCCAGAAAGTTGGAAGATGGCAGAAAGAGGCATAATTCCCGAGGCAGAAGATTCAGAGAAACTGTCACAGTTCCGTTCCATATGTCGTTTATATGAGGGAGAGAAGTTATTCCTAGCTATTATTGCCTTTGGGACCCAATATGTGTTAGGAAAGCAGTAAAAGCAGGAAAGCATTAATATTGACGATACAGAAAGGCAGAATACCAGGACGATCAGGATGTCTGGAATATGCAAACCCCTTCGCCCAAAAAATAAGAGGTGAGGAAGTGAATGAAAATTTACCATTTATATGGCTAGCTTTGAGGAATGCATGTCTCTATTTCTCATCAATTGATCAACATTACCCTGAACAAGTGTCACATGCCCAAGGACTCCTGAAAGACTACTTCATGGATTTAAGATGATGTTTTCAGTAGGCAGTTATTCAACAGATTGGCAGAAGTTGGAGAAAGGGATCCACCTCCTCATGAAATCTGAAGTGAGGCCTAGTTAAGGACTGTAGACAAGGGCAAAATTTCTCTGATCACCAATGCAATTCCTTTATGGATTATATCACCATTACAAAAAGGTCAGCCATAGAAGGTAAGTGGTTTTTGAGAAGACTGATAGATTTTATAATTGGGCAAAAATGACCTTTAGGTGAAGCAAGTGTTGGTGCTTAGTTCTGAGGAGAGACAGCCTGAATAGTAATACCCAGCTCAGAGCTAGTGGAGAGTAACATTAAAAAACACTAGTAAAAACCTTGGGAAACAGTTTAACACCCATTAGGATGCAACAGCATTGTGAAAGGTAGTGTGGTCCAGGCAGAAGAGTGTTTGAAAAGGGTGGATAAGAGAAGACTGCTAGGAAAATATAAAGCCTGGTGTTACTACTATAGGGTCTTTCCAAGGCTCATCTTGCCACTGTTGGTTTATGAACGTCAACAGTTGATGCCACCAGGAGGAAAATCAATGGTCACATGAGAAGATGGTTAGGGTTACCAGGGAGCTTAGGTAGCATTAACCACTATAGCTCAAAGAAAAAAATGCATCTTTCTCTCAGGGATTTAGTCAAAGAGTATAAAGCAATGAAATCAAAGGCAGATACTGTTACTGCAAGGATGACAAAGTGAAAATAGCTGGAATAGATATTCATACTGGTTGGATATACTCAACAGCAGTCAAAGAGTATAAAGTGATGAGAATAGCTGGAATAGAAGACTGTACTGGTTGGATATACTTAACTGCAGCTGCAGTCACGGAGGCCAGATTACACCATCTGGATAACTTTGATGCTGCCGCAAAAGGACACAATGGCATTGGCTGTATCCAGCATCTATGCTGGGGGATATGTCAAAGGGAGGGAGAGGAGAAAGATGGTGAGAGACAGAGACAGAGTAGATGTCAATAGTAGTGGGAATGAAGCAATAGGGTATTTGGACACATTGTTGTGGATGGCCGGAGCCCTTACCTGGCTGGGATGCCCTGAATGATGCCTTTGGCGTACAACGGGGCCACGGATCATTAGCATGGACTCTGGACTTTTTGCCCTATTTGGCAGCACTTACGCCACACTGGGAACACGCCACACTTGTTGGGCAGCTGGACTCCTTCTGGGTGCCCTATAAAAGGAGGTAGTCACCACCACTCAATGGCCTGAATCGGAAGGAAGTGGACAATGCTGTTGAGGAGGAGTGGAGGTGGAAGGACTGGTGAAAAAAGGGGACTGTGTTGTGCTTTGTTAGAGCATTGTGTGTTGGACTGTGTAAATAAACCGTGTGCTGTGTGGACTTAAACCTGTGCCCTGCCTGTCTTTGTCGGGGTTTGGGTGGCTGTACACCCCTGGACATTCACAACATTAAAAAGGAGCCAAAGAAAGGAGGATTACATAGACAGATATGTTGTGGGGAGCAGGTTAAGAGTCCTTCTGCACAACCTTTATAATATCCTAGCAAGCCCGCAAATTTTGTAATCTGAGAACTAAATGAAAATCCAAGCCATATACCGTTTAAGAGGTCAATATGGAAAGGCAAGAAAATCCAGAAAGGACAAAGGCTTATACTGTTTATCAGGAGTGAAGAGAAAGCCTTTAGGTGCAGCGAAATTGGGACAGCTATACGCTTGGTAGTACGATTCAATAATTGGTGGCAACTTTACTTAGCATTAGGCATACTCAATACAAAACTAAAGCTAATTTTTTTAATTTGATTATGCTAGAGCTGATGGTCCCATGGACAGATCTTATGGAGGAAACTCTGCAAGTACCAGGCACTGGCTGACAAGCGTATAGAGAATGGATGGAAGGCAAAGTGCCTGCCAGTGCAGGAAGGAGTCAGGGTTTTTCCTGGGCAATTGCTAGGAGAACACTGAAGACGCTGGGGGTTAAAAGGCACCAAGAAGATATGTACAAATAGGAGAGGCAGGGTCATGATGGCCGTGGGTTAGGAGACATCAACAATGGATTAACTTTCTGGCTTCAGGTTGGGCCTGATCTACCTGGCCTTCAGAAGATGTTGTGAAAGTACCAGAGCACACAATATAATGACAATGGGAATCAACTCAAGATTAGCCAAGTAGCAGCTACATAATCCAGGTGTATACATTTAAAAGACCCAAATTTTAATTAAGAATTATTCATGGCAAAGGCTCTTGCACAAATTTCCAGTATGAGTTCTTACAACCTCATTATAGCTATAAATTGTAACTGTGTAATAAACACTGAGCTAGATATATCTTTACCAACTGCAACCACAATATCTTGAACATCACTGGTCATCTTAAAATCCATGAAGGATCATATCGCATCTATACCTCTTTGTGATAAATGGTCTGTGGTGTTGGGTGAATTTTAAATAAATAATTGTGTTGGCAGGACACCAATTGGGTGCGGGTCTGCACTGGCACACTTCACTCTGTGATTAATTGGAATACTTGGCATACTGCATTGCGTACATGTGTGGAGGCGGGCAGTTCAGTCAGGCACCTCTATTGTGTCTCGGAGGAAGTGGCTTGTCACACCTGCACCCAATTAGAGAGGTCAGATAAAAAGGAGCCTGCACGGCAGAGAAGGTAAAATGAAAGAGAGAAACAAAAAACGGTTAACGTATAGAGAAAAAGGCAGAAGCAAGAGAGAGCTATTGCAGAATAAGAGGAAGCAGACGGATAGAAATGGAGCCCCAGGACTGAGGTGTGTGACCGGCGCTCAAGATGGGGCTGAAAGGTTGCTCCTGCTGAGCAGCCAGGGAGCAGGAGCAACTGCACATACTCTGGAGGACTCTCCACAAAGCTGGAGATGGTAGTGGGAGTCAAAGGAGTGGAATTTCGGCAGTGCCCTGTGGAATGCTGCGGGGTGGGTGGCAGGGACACGGACAAGACGTCTCTCTGTGCTGCCAGATCCAAATAGGGAAACTGCCAAGACATTGGATTTAAAAGGATGTACCAGGACTCATAAATTTTTACAGAGGATGATTTCCTCATTTTTATGGATATTTATTTGCCTTGATTTCAACCTCCATATTCACTGTCATTTAATGGATTATTTATTTATTGAAGATTGCACTGCACTTTGGAACACTGCTTTGTTTTGATGGATTTTAATAAAAGCACTGACCAATTGTTTCACCTACCCCTTGCTATAAGTGTGTGTCCTCATTTACCCGGCTGATGTCGATTATGACTATTGACGATCCAGGTAGAAGGAAAAAGTAGCATGGAGTTGACCAGACTGTCACATTCTTATATACCTATATACAAGTATACAAATATCCTTCTTGTGTATACAAGTGTACTTCTTGTATATATACCTTTTGTGTATACAAATATGTGTCTATGCAGTATACTCTTTTCTCATTAGTACATTGCACTTTCTTGCAAATTGAATTCTGTTTCTATTGATAATAGTATATTACCCTCAGTTGAATTTTGTACATATAATACTACTGTCATGTACTCTAATTCTAGAGCACAAATCGTTGTGCTCCATCAGTATAACTTTACTGTGCCAATGTATTGATGTCAGTGAATAAGGAATTTATAAAATTAATCTATTCACAAACTGATATGTTCTCACAGAGAAATATTTCGCCCAAGGTATCTTTAGGATCACTTTGAATACGAGAAATATTCAAGGCATGCCTAAGTGGACAATCATCTCACATGTTTAACATGAATTACTGACTAGAAGGGCATTAGAGTTTTTGTTTTCAATCAGAAATATGCAAAATTGTCAAATCTTGCACTTTACAAAAAGGTCATTACTGCAAACTGAATTTAACCTCTTGACTTCAAGCGAAACAGTGCAATGGTATCTTGAGCTGGTAAATTTAGAAAGCTGATGAGAGCAGTCAAATATGCAGAATTCTGTCCCTTTTTGTAGTATGGGCACAAAATCTTTAAATACTTGTCTAGTGGAAAGAATGGGGTCAGCATACTGTACTGTGCCCCAGACAAGTGCTAAAAATTCATACAATCAGATGAAAGCTGATGTTATCAACTAAATATTACACATTGAAAAGAGAAAATAGTTATTAAATGAAATGAAATTATTTCCTCAATAATGCACGAATGAGGATGCGTGCAGGTTCTCACCCTACTGTAGAGACACAGGCACGAAGAACTGGCTTCCTATTCAACAGCAAAACCTACAGTGAGCTCAACAAGCAGACTGACAGAACTTTCAATAGCAAAGTGACCCTTCTGAACTTCTTAACTCAATCTGAAAACATTCACTATTGTTTTTACTATCCAACTGAGGCATAAAGCCCTCTTTTTAAACCCACGAGCCGCTCCTAATCAGACATGTGACATGTCCATTGCAGTGTGACAAAAAAAAAAACAGTCAGCCCTAACAAATGGATTGTAATTTTAAAAACTGTGCATGTTCGTAGGCTTAAAAATAGTATCAGTACTGGTATTAAATTAGAAAGCAGCAGGTTGACAGCTATACATATAGCAATGAAGCCCCATTTGTCACTCAACTTGGTACTCTGTTAGAAACCTGTCACTTTATAATTTGACTGCATGAATAGTAAGCAAGATTTGAGCTTGCAATGGAAATAACAGTGCTTCACCTTACTAGGATTTGAAAAGGTATCTGGATTAAAATTTGCTTTTACAGGCTGTTCTATTTCTATTACTACCTATTTAAATTATAAAATTATTCACATTTCTTTTGGATTATTTATAATAGAGCTTGATGTCAATTGACTATTTCCATAATAATATAGGGATCAGATCAAAAGGTGGTAAGAAGGGTTTAAATTCTGTTCCACAATAAAAGGAGCATGAGTTTACAGTTTTTTTTTTCTTTCTATATTCAAACAATAAACTCCAACAGGTCAGTTAACAAAAAGGCTTAAATGTATTGGAATAGATGTAAGCTAAATACACATTTCAAACCTTTTAAATCTTGACTTTCCAAAAGAGTAAAATTCTTAGAAATTCAGTTATAGAATCACTTAAAATGACTCTGGTTTAAGATGATGACGTCTTGTGTCATTAGTATTAGTAAATCTATGGATTATGCTTCTTGAACTTCTTCAGATAAATGGATTTGGGAAAGAGAAATGCACCAATAATGGATGTATTTGGCTCAATCAAACAGATTTATTCCCATTTCTCAGTGATTACCAAACTTGGTAGGGAAGATGCCTATATAAACTATGGTTACTCTGCATGTGCTCTGTTGTTTCAACAGGCTTACCCACTTCTGAAATCTCAACAGTCAAATTGTTTTGTCTGATGGATTAAAAATACAGTAGTTCAGAATTTTTCCTGAAACCTTGTGACACTTGCACTGATCTGTATCTGGAGAAACAGTCAAATGCTTTAAACTTAGATGTCTTTGAGGTCCAAGTTGCAACTGTGTGTTGCTTATAGATTTTACCTGACAATAAACATCCAAGCCAACACTGAAAGACAATTAATAGATTGTGGCAACTAGAGGGTGTTCAAACTCAATGACAGTTATGGGTTCAACTAAAAGATATTTTTATTGGCAAACATTACTCCCGTAGTACACAATTCAGTCCTTTCTAATCATTTTCTTTTCTCCTCCACTCTTCCCACACTCAATACCACCGAATGACAGTGAAAACAGGATTTTAGCAATTGTTACAAATTTATTAAAAATAAAAACTATAAATGCAATATTGATACAAGTATTCAGACCCTTTGCTATGACAATTAGAATTTGGCTGAGGTTCATCCCATCTTTGAGCTGTTCATCATTGACTTGTGTCAATTCAAATGATTGCACATGATTAGGAAAGGCACATACCTGTCTATAGAAGGTCCCACAGGAGGCAATGTGTATCAGAGCAAAAATCAATCCATGAGGTCAAGTGAATTGCCTGAAGAGCTTAGAAACAGGATTGTGTCAAGGCACAGGTCTCGGGAAAATCACTTCTGTAGCACTAAAAGATCCCAAGAACACAGTGGCCTCCAGAATTCTTAAATGGAGTACATCTGCAACAATCTCAACTCTTCGTAGAGCTGCCACCTGGCCTAACTGAGCAATTGAGGGAGGAGAGCCTTGCTTAGAGAAATGACCAAGAACCTTGTGGTCACACTCACTGATCTTCAGAGAAGCTTTCAGAAGGACAACCATCACTGCATCACTACTAATCTGAGCTTTGTGGCACAGTGGTCAGGCGACACATGTAATTTGCCAAAAGGCATTTGAAGAACTTTCAGACTATAAGAAACAAGATTCTCTTGTCCAATGAATTGAAGATTGAACTGTTTGGCCTCAATTCTAAGTGTCACATCTGAAGTAAACAAGGCACCACGCATCACCTGCATGATACTACAATAAATAAAAACTGTACACTGTCACGGACTCTTGTGGAAGATGAATGTTCTCTTCATTCCCTTGTACTAATCCTTGTCTAAGGAGTTAAGCAGAAGTAAGCTTTAAAAACATGCTTTGCTGAGCAAACAGAAAAATATTTGTCAAAAGGACTCAAGGTCTAAGTATTCCACACTGAGACTGCCTTATCACGGTTTCCCTTAGTTTACATCTGAATGCCATAACAAAGAAGCCAAGGAATCAACTTGCACAAGGAGCATTGAAGTGGCTCAAGGATTGTGTATAATAAAGTGTTGACTGTTGCATTTTCATAATGAATATTAAATCACGCATTCTAGGGGTATAAAAACTTTGCCCCACCCAACAAACAGTGTTCAGAAGAGCCCTGACGCTGTCATGTAATATTGATTGCCTGCTTTTCTGAAACCTGCTCACTGTGACGATGAGAAAATAAAGCTGCTATATGACCACACCTGCTGTCTTGTCTAAGTGATCGTTCACACTCTACACACACATCACCACAAATAGGGTCTGATAGACTATTCAAGGTTGAAGGAAAGCTGAATGGAGCAAAGTACATAGGTGTTCTTAATGAAAGACTGGTCCAGTGCACTCTGAACGTCAGACTGGGCCAAAGGATAACCTTCCAACAGTACAATGACAAAGCAAATGACAACAAAGGAGTGGCTGAGAGTCAAATCTGTGAATGTTCTTGAGTGGCTTAGCCCGAGTCCAGACTTGAACTTGATCAAACATCTCTGTAGAGCAATGAAAATAGCAATACGGTGATGATTTCTATTCAACCTGACAGAGCCTGTGAGGATCTGCAAAGAAGAATGGTAGAAAACCTACAAATCCAGGTGCAAGGAGTTTGTCATGTTATACCCATGAAGACTCCAAGCTGGAGTCACAGCCAAAGAGGCTTCAACTAAGTACTGTTTGAAGGGTCTGAATACTTGAGTCAATGTGATATTTCAGGGGTTTCTCTTGTAGTCTTCTTCTTTCGGGTGTTCCTAGGGTGACCACAGTGGATCATCTTTTTCCATATCTTCCTATCCTCTACATCTTGTTCTGTTACATCCATCACCTGCATGTCCTCTCTCACCACATCCATAAACCTTTGCTTAGGCCTTCCTCTTTTCCTCTTACCAGGCAGGTCCATCCTTAACATTCTTCTCCCCATATGCCCAGCATCTCTCCTCTGCACCTGTACACATCAATGCAACCTCACCTCCCTGACTTTGTTCCTCAACCATGCAACCTGAGCTGACCCTCTAATGTACTGATTTCAAATCTCATCCATCTTCGTCACACCCAATGCAAATCTAAGCATCTTTAACTCTGCCACCTCCATTCCAAAAATCCTGTTTCTGCTTTGTCATTATGGAGTATTAAATGCTGTTTGATAAGGAGGAAAGTGTATTTTTAAAAATTTAGTGTAAGGCTGCAACATATCAAAATCTGAGAAAAGTGAAGGGATCTGAATGCTTTCTAAATGCACCGTATACACAATTTAGAGCCTGTTTGAAATAATGACAAATGCAAGTCAAGATCTTCTTTATCATTAATTTGGCTGATAAATTAACCAACTAACTACATAATAATTCAAGGAAACATCCAGAACAAAACGGAAATACTTTAAGGCAACATAATGTAAAACTATTTCATTTGTAACAATAATACTTATAGCCAACAAATACATTTTACTTGTATAGCATCTTTCAAAACACAAATTGCTTTACAAGAAAAATCACAGCAACACATATACAGTATGTTTGAATGCAATAAAAGAACATGCAAAATATAACGATTATATATTAGTAGTACCAAAAGCAAGTTTATACAAATAACTGTTAAAACAAGATTTAGAAACTGAAACTGAATCAGTCCATCTAGTACTAAAAAGAAGGATATTTCAGAGTCTTGGCACCTTAACAGTAAAGGCCTGATTACTTGTCAATTTTAACCTTGACCTGTCCCTATTATACCCCATATTCTATTTAGCAGATTTAAAAATTAAAATTTCTGTTTTATCGGGATTTTGTTACAAGAAATGGTATTACGTTCACAAGTACAATCATTCAGCACAGCTTAACTAGGTTTAACAGAAACATATACTGTGATGTAGATGTTATTAGCACTAAAATTGATTTTATGCATCTGAATAACATGACTGAGAGGCAACATATATAATGAAAACAAGACCGACATCAGAATGGAGATTGAAGGCACACCACTAGTACTCACTACAGATGATGCATATGAAATTTACATGAAAATGTAAATGATTTCCAAACACTACTGAAATTTTTCTGTTTGACGATTAGGAGACAAACCATTCCAAAGCCCATCCAGACATACTGTAAATATCCAATCTTTCAGTCTGTTAATTAAAATTGTATTACCAATGGTATCAAAAGCTGAGCTTAAATCAAGCAGTACCAAGGCTGAATAGTCCCCAGCATCTGTGCTCAAAAGCATATCATTCATTACTCTAAGCAGTGCTGTTTCCGTAATAAATTCTTATGAAAACCTACTTGAAATTCTTCATAAATATTGTTGTTTTCCTAAGCAGCTGAAACTTGTTTTGCAATCACTTTATCAAAGACATTAAAAATAAATGATAGGTTAGAAATACTTTTATAGTTATTCAGAACTGCCAAGTCTAGTGTCAAAAAATAGAATTATTCACTATTTTCAACAAAATAAGGCTAGTGATCACCATGGCTATGTTAAGGCAACCCACAGGTAAAATATCTAAAGGACAGGGGGAGGATCTCATTTGCGGAATGGTATGTAGAAGTTTCTTCTGCAAAAAAGAAGTAAAAGAAAAAAAATTTACAAAGAGTAAAGGCACATTGTTACAGGGTGAAGGGCATACAATCAAAAGAAATAACATTAGTCAACAAATAGATTTGTAATATTTCCCCAATAATTGGATTTTGTGCTGTAAATGTTTATATTTATCATTATTTAACTGATTTTATTTTTCAAAGAGACATTCTTAGGCTGCAAGCACACTACTACATGTTCTTTTAAAAATGTTCCTTAAATTAAATCAATCTCCGTCCACAATAGCATCTTCCCACTGTTCTTGAAAACACATACGCTGGGCACTCAGAATGGACATCTTTAAATTGGCATACACTGTATGATGTTGGCATGATTCAATGCCTGATTTTCAGTGGCTGACTGATTTTCTGAGTTGGCTCGAATTTCAGGTTTATCGGCTGTTGCTTCACGTGCAGCATTTGAGTGGCTGCAATGCAGTTGGCTATCAAATGATTAGAAAAACTTCTGTCATGTCAAATATTTTCAGTCAACTGTCTTGTAGGGTGAACAGTCCATACATCAGTTTTATGATGTCACCATCAAATTTCATGAAATTAAGAGTGTAGCACCCATGTAGTGGTGTGTTGATTGGTCCAAACATGTTTGTGCAGTTTGATCACACACTCTATCGTGCAGTGTGAGTGTTATGTTTCCTGGCTGGGATTCAAATTCCTGTTGTATGTCTTTTAGATAGATAGATAGATAGATAGATAGATAGATAGATAGATAGATAGATAGATAGATAGATAGATAGATAGATAGATAGATAGATAGATAGATAGATAGATAGCACCCTGCCCGGGATTGGTTCCTGCCTTGTGCCCTGATAGATAGATACTTTATTAATCCCAAGGGGAAATTCACAATTTTATGTCCATTTTTGACTGTTTTGTCTATGTTTTATATTATTGCTTTAGTTATTTATTTGCATTGTTCTGCATTTATTTTTAGTTTTGTGCATAATGCTATTTCTATGTATCCACGTCGGTGTTACTATGTTTCATGTATTTTTTGAGTGGTCCTGTAAGAGGCGGGGACCACCTGTCCATTTCTGTCAAGAGACTGTGCTAAAATCCTATAAAGACTGAAGGAACAATCAGTTCTTTGTGGTTCATTGAATGTGCTTGGTGGTTTTGGTTTATTATGCATTATTATGCTTTTTCTGGATTTATTGACTTTTTAAGCTTGTTTGTGTTATAGGGAATTTTTATGAAATAAATATTTTTATTTATAAAAATTCTTTGTTATTCACTTTTTTCTTCAAGTGAAAAATTTATGGTTCTTTCCATTTCTGGGGCAGTTTGCTTTAGTTTTTTGGGACTATGCTAAGGTACTCCCAAGTTCATGACATCATAGTCACTTGACTACGATTTCTAAAAATTGCACAAAATACAATTTAGATGCATACAGGTAAACAACACAACAAGCACCATGGAAAGCAGCTCTTCTATGTCTGCTATGTTTTTCTTTCGTGGAGAGTGACCAATCAGGGAAGTAGGCATTGTAATGAAATGGATCCAATCAGGGAAGAGCCACGTAATAAGCACAAACCTACCACAGCATGGTGAAGTCTGCACATTTTTAGAACTCTTCATTTTCGTCCATCCACACTAAAACTCCGGTGCTTTTAAAAGTATATGGCTTGTGAGGAATTGCCGGCCATATTTTCTGGCCAACACCTCCAAGCCGCCGGATGGAGCCCTACCTGCAACATAGGGATGCCCCGAGTTCCAGCAGGGCATCATGGACTATGGAGTTTTAACACACAGCCCTGCTGGATAACGTCGGGGCTGCCAGGAGTCGCTGCAGTGAGGCTCACAGGGTGCTACGTGCCCTATAACCTGGAAGTGCGTCATAAACACATGACCGGAAGGAGCAGGCTGGGAACACCTAAAGGACTACAACCGATCATATGACCATGAGGGTCACCTTCCATTCGCCGAAACTGGGCACGTGATCTCCCCAGACGGATTATGGGAAGGAGAAGGTCAACAGTAGTCTATAGGTGAGGTCGTCATTTCCCCGACGGAATCGAGCTCCCTGAAGGGGGGGGCGAAGCAGCGCCGAATATAAAAAAATGATAAAGAGGAACGGGATGTGACTGAATGGTCTGCCGTTAAATTAGAAAAGGCAGATCAGTCAGCTGGTAGCGGCCACCCGTCCCTCTAAAGACTCCAATTCCCAAGAGCCTTTGCGCGACCCAATCGAGCACGTGCCAACAACGGATGTGCCCCTTGGCTCCCGGCCGGTAGCAGCGCCCCGGCCATCTAAAATGCGAGACTCAAATTCCCAAAAGCCTCCACAAAGCCCAGCCGGACACATGCCAGGAGCGGACGTGCCCATTGGCTCCCGGCCGGAAGGTAAGGCAATTGAAGATTTTAGCCTGCCTCTGACCGATTTAAGTGACTTTATTGGACTACGGGAGATCGAGAGGTTGCTCGAGCCCGTGCATAGTTTCTTACAGGGCCTGATCGGACTGAAGAAGCAGGTCGAGGAGCTGGGAGTGACAGCCGAAGTGCCGCTGAAAGGAATCGAGGAATACCTGCGGCGATTAGGCCAAGAAGCCCCGGTCTTGATTAATGTGGCGGTACAGGTAAGTCCAACCAGTACCGTACAGTATAAAGGGACACAGTGTGATCCGGCCCCGCGGTTAATAAGTAGCGGGTGCCAAAGCACTGCGTGCCCTACAAGGGAGTGTGGAACGGTAACCGAGTGGTCTGGGGGAGGGACCGATCCAACCGGGGCAGCTGTACGAGACGGCTTCTCGGAGAGATGCGGACCTCAAGACCCCGAACCGTGCTATAAGTGAGTTAACGGTGGTAATAGAAGGGGCGGAGGAAGCGCCAATTAAACCGGTACAGCTGAAAAGTGCTGTCACCCAGAGCGATGCGGTGCTGATGACGCCGCCTCCGACTAAACGTAGGTCAACGGGCGTGCAAACAGCAAAGGGGCTCTCTTTTTCCAATAGAGAGACCCAAGCTGTGCACAAGCTCCAGAGTAAGCAGGAGATCCCCAAAATAAAACGCGGGTCTCCTGACAAAGTGGAGAAACGAGCTGAGAGCACCGAGGCGGCCATAAAACCTCCCTTGGCAGAGAAGAGGGCGGAGTTGACGGAGTTCCCGAGGTGTTTCCAGTCTCGCGGAGGAAGACAAACGGGAGGACGGCAAACCTGCTATAACTGTCGTCGGCCAAGCCACGTATGGCGAAATTGTCCTCAGAGGACAGGGGATCAGAGGGATACCCGTTACAACGTTCCCCCTAGGTTCTCCGGGGAAGCTAGACAAAGTAGCCAAGGCCCATCTTACGGATCCTCCTGGAGGAAGACGTCCCTCGCAGGGCTGGACGCTTCGCCCCACTGTGCTTCGCTGAGGGGGGGGATATGTGAATGATATGGGAATTGCCGGCCATATATTCCGGCCAACACCTCCAAGCCGCCGGATGGAGCCCTACCTGTAAAATAGGGATGCCCCAAGTTCCAGCAGGGCATCATGGACTATGGAGTTTTAATACACAGCCCTGCTGGATAACGTCAGGGCCGCCAGGAGTCGCTGCAGGGAGGCTCACAGGGTGCTACATGCCCTATAACCCGGAAGTGCGTCATAAACACATGACCGGAAGGAATGATGTGCTTCCGGGTTGAAGAAGTGGAGTTTTTATATGACCTGGAAGTGTTCCTAGTCACGTGGACAGAGAGGGCGAAACACTTCCAGGTCAAGGACTATAAAAGGACTATGGGAAATCCCAGACGTCGAGCTGAACTGGGTGGAAGGGTGGCAACGCGTCTGTGAGAGAAGGATTGGATTATTGTATTGATTATTGGTGATTATTTATGAGTATTGTGGAGAGAAGGGTGCTTGGTGCACATTATTATTATAAAATAAATAATAATTGGATTTTTACCCAGTGCTTGGAGTGGTACCTGTGGGTTCAAGAGGTCGATAGGGGCCTCAACTGCGACAAGCTCTAAAGAGTGTTTTCAGAAATATTCATTTTCATTGGTTCAAAATGCCAGGGTAGTGTTGATGGAAGGTGAAAATAGAAATAAATGTTTGTGATTTTAAATAAAAATGTACTAGTATGGATGGGGCCTTAGATGACGTTAATGATATAATGGTGTTTGGAACCATGTGTTATAGTAGAGACCATTAAAAGTCTAATAGGATGTTCGGCTGTATATCATTTGTGTGAAGTACAAGTCAAAAAACTTTACACTTCACCTATATAAAATTACAATGACATTACATCTGGAATTCTGCATCCATATTATATAACATAGTTTAAATAATAACATTTAGATGGGCACTAGTCTGACTCAAGGACTGTGAAGTGTGGGAGATTAGAAAAACATAAATTTTCATATTAAATAATATATGGATATTAAGGGGATTCCCCTTAGAACTGTTCAAAATTATTAAAAGAGTAGTGCATTTCTGTAAGATAAGTTTACTGAAAAATCACGGGGATGCAGATGAAAACATGTAAGTAGTAAATTTAGCACAAATGTAAGAAGTTGTCTCTTTGCACAATGAATGGCAGATAGATGGAACAGAATAATTAGATGAGCGTCTTCATGCTGCACTTTAGTCATAATTTGAATGTTTTCAGTGAACAGGGGTCAAAAGTAAATTTCCAAATTTTCAAGTTTTATTTACTTCTGAAATGAAAGTGAACGTCTGTTCTCAGAATATGTTACTACTGCATAAACAAACCAGCAAACCCAATCAAAGATCATTCTTTTTCCAAAGCTGAAGGTGACATCTGGTAAATTTTCAATTGGTAAGTTGGTCAGGTAAGTTTCCACTTGACAATCTATGTCATGATGAGTGGCCTCTTTTCACTCAATTGTTTCCTTGTTCCTACAAATCACAGGGGTCCTATTGGTTTATCTATTGAACAGAATAACAAGATGAAATAAGCCATAGAGAGAGTCGGTGTTTTACAGTCCAATACTCAGCCAGTTGCACGCATTCCATGCCTCTCTCATTCAGTGTTCATGATTAAAATGCTGTAATACTGCCACAAAAATTAATAGTATGGAATTGTAACATTTATTTCAGCTTGTGGTTGCTACATTAGAGCTGATTACATTTTAATTTATAAATCATAAGCATCCATTTGGAAAATGAACTACTATTTAACCTTTATACAGCTTTTGAAGTTTAAAATATGTTTTCAATGAACAATATGACAAAACAAATCAAATAATTATAGTAATGTTGATTTACTGTATCTGGCACCTATTAAGCTATATTTTGGGACATGTACAATACTCCTACAGTATGTACAAGAATAGTAATTTAGACTTTAATTTGCCTTCCAAAATGATTTAAATTAATTATTTTAAAGTAATGTAGCATTCCATTATAGTTTGTTCCAGTCTTAATGCCATGTCTCTTTAAATATTCCACACAAGAACACTGGGTTTATTGTTATTATATATTTACATTTACACAGAAATATTCTGACGTACTGTGCCATCGTCTGAGTAACAATGCAGCAGCTCAACATTGCTCTCAGGCATCTCAGGTAGTTGTCAGCATTTTCAAGAAACTGAGAAAAAAGAAATCTGTTTGGTGACAGTTGACTTGTTTAAGAAAGCTTATGTAGCATTCTACATATGAGCTCATATGGCTACCCAGACACTAGCAGTGAGCAGTTTGCAAAAGATACTATGGAAATGGGCCTGCACACTGAGCTAGCTTCCTTTTCAAAAGCTGGCTAAACATCTTGTGTTAAATATTAATAATTTTGTTCTTAGAAACATCCTGATCCTAACGGGAGAAATAAAACAGGACATGTAAATTGCTAGTCTCAAGAGGGGAGAACTGAGATAACTCCTCAAGCACCCAACAAGCCGCGTAGTGTAATGTGATGCAGAAGTATAAAGGGTGAGAAGAAATGTCAGAGCTGGAAAAATTCTGGGCAGCCACAGGGCTCACTGACCCATGCTAATCCTCAAATAATGGCAAAAGCAGAGCTACCTAGGACTTTAAAGTGTTGTGAAAGACCTAGGGCAAACATTTGGGGTATTAAGGCTTTATTAGAATTGAACCTGGCAATGGAGGTGCCTTTGTGGGTCACCTGGTAGTGATCTCAGGATGGAGCTTAGAAGCATCACAACCAGGGTCTAGTGGGGTACAGAGTCAGGGATAAAGGAAGGACAGATGCTCAGCTGGAGGAAGGAATGGAGGAAGAGGGGGAGTGAGAGAGAGATAGAAGAGGTGAGAAGGAGAGAGCTTATAAGCTTTGTGGTAAGCAACAGACAAACTGCCCTACATGGCAGGTAGGTCCAGAAGGCTGTTCTTTTTTTCTGAATATCCCTCTCTTGTAATTATTTTTATGCAATAAGTCTTTATTTCCTGTATAATTTGATGTCCTTGGAATTGTTCTGGAAACAGCAAACCACACACTTGATTGGCATGGTAAAACCCAAAAATAGTCAAAGGCAGCTCCATTATGGACACTCTCACTGAATGCATGGCGTGTTGCATAGCCAAATGCCATGCTAAAGGTTATAGAGATAGAATATGATGATTTGCTTTGCTATCCAACCAAACCGACCAATCAGACTCGCTTATTGACCTCACACTTTTATTGTCTACACCCACTGCAGTTCCAATTTAGGAACTTTCTGTAAATGGCCAAAGCGTGGTATATTCCTTTGCATGCGGCTCATTTCTGTAATAGAAAATAACTTATTTCAGCAGACTACCGGTGCAAACAGTGCCAACTATTAGTGGTCTGCTACCAGTACCATCGTGAGTTATGCCAGCTGACGTACTTGCTCCTGATTGGAGCTCATTTGGGCTCAGATACTTGAATGAATCTTGAATCTATTGGCCCAGAATTAATAAGAAGGTAAGGTATTTTTACACATCTTGTTTCAATTGTCAACTACACCAGATCCTGCGATTCCTAAAAGTGCAGCTGGTTCCATTACCCCAACTGATATTCCATTCAAGCTGAAAGACATTGACATTGTTAGGCTGTTTGAACCATTGGTGAGAGGACATAAATACATCCTTGTGCTCGTGGATTAGACTTCATGGTATCCCGAGGCCATCCATCTGAGAGTGGCCAATTTTAAAATTATTACGTGGGAAATGGTTGGAGAGTTTATGCAGGTAAACTACCCCCAAGGAAGTCCTTATAGACATAGACAGGCCATGACATCTTCTTCGCATGCACTTAAAAAAGTGGCCAAAATCATTCACATTAAACATCGAAAAATATCTCTATACCATTCATAAACAGATGGACAGGTAGAAAAATTCAACCAGACACAAAAGTAAATCATTAAAAAAATGGAATGAAGTAATACAACCAGATTCCATTCATATTCTTTGCCTATCAGGAAGGGCTGCAGGCATCTACAGCCTTTTCATTCTTCAAGCTGGGGGCTGGGAGGCACAAAACAGTGAGCTTACAAATATTTTGAAATACATTGTGCAATTGCATGACTACCTCCACAAAATACACCTAATAACGGGAGATCATCTGCCCAACTGATGCAGTCATGCCTTTACAACCGCAAAACGACCATTTGTGCATTCAGGTAGGTCGAACTGTGTTATAGTGCTAAGATCCATTAGCTCTCTGGCAGAGACCATAAGAGACTAAGGAAAGACTGCATTGTAGACTACATGGTAAAAGAGCCATATCGGTGGGCAATGCAGCCTATTTACCATGTAAATCTATAAAAGCCATGGGAGATCTGTATCTAGGCCCTCAATGTAATTTACAAACCTCTTAATTTCAGTGAAACTTTGACTCCAACCTAAAAATACCAATTATAACAAATAATTGTATGGGTGGTGAATGTCATCCATGACTAGCCTGGAAGAACAACTTGATTTTGTTTGATATTATCACAGAATCAGGAGTTGGTAAGAAATAGCACCCTCATTGACTCCCAGAGGCAAAGTAGAAGTCAAAATTGGGGGTTATCAAAGAAAGTAGTTGTCCCTATTCCGGTGTCATTGTCTTAGTCCCCTAACCTAAAGGCTGCTGGTGGTTTTGTAATGATTTCTGTCAATTAAACCAAACCTTCTGGCTTGATGCATACCCTATGCTGTAAGTGGACGACCTCGAACAAGCCTCTTATCTCAAAATCCCTTTAACTAGAGAAGCTAAAGAAAAACCATGTTTAGCACCCCTAGTGCTTAATGACAGTATCATATTCTTCACTTTGGGTTGCACAGGGCTGTGGTTTTTCCCAGCATCTGGTGGACAGAGTGCTACATCCTTAAAAACCCACAATGCTGCCTACCTAGACAATTTAACCACTTATTCAAACACCCAGGAAAAACACTCACAACATGTCTTGGTCATAATTATATTCCTCTGTGATGTGGAATCGTACATTAATCCAAAAAATGCTGTTTTGGCTTAACAGATGGCAAATACTTGGGATATATGGAGGGACAAGATAAGGTCAAACTCTAATTAATGGTCTAAAGATTTAGCCATTCAGAAACTAGCCATGGTTGTGATCCAAATGGAAGTTCCAGATTTTCATAGGGATAGCAGAGTACCCTGGATTGTGCACCGTTTCTCTGAAAAAGTGGCGCCATTAACAGATCTGACATGAAAACATGCTCCCAACACTTGTGGTCAGAAATTGTAATATAGAAGATGCATTTCTAGACCTAAAGAAGTCCCTGGCTAGGCACCTGTTTAGATTTCTCCTAAATTCTCTGTTTCTCTTATTCTCCAAACTGATGCATCAGAGAACAGCTTAGGTGACATGCTGAGTCAGATTGCTGATGGCATTGAGCATCCTGTGCTAGACCTGAGCTGAAATCTTTTAGACTGGATGACCAGCTATGCAATAGTTAAAATAGGGGCCCTGACCATTAAATGTGCCATATCTTAGTTGAAATACTACCTCTGGATTTTAAATAAACCCTAGTAAAAGACATCTTCCACCCGCTCCAGTGGATGACAGTACAAAAAGAAAGGAATCGAGGAGTTACTCGCTGATTTCTTGACCTGCAGTCATGCAATTTGAAGTGGTGCATCATAAAGAACTGCTCCAAGCTAACACTGATGCTGATGCTCTTCCACATCTACAACCTCATAGCCAAGTCTGTTCCTTCCTCTCAGAATTATTTGTGAGCCATAATCATACATATGAGCATGGGGAGTGTTTCACATTTACCTGTTGGAGATGTGATGGGGAAGAGGAGAGAGTGTTTCACTTTTCCATCCTCTTTTCAGTTTCTGCCTTTGGAGTGGATAAGCATGCCTTAGAGGGTGTGATGTCATGTCCGGCTTGCTTGCACTATGAAAATCCAGTTGTCACCAGATCTCACCAATCATTACTGGGCCTGCTTCCAAAGAGAACAGATCTGAGGATGCTCACTAAAGAGGGCAGTCATTAATCACTGTTCTATGTGGTGCCTCACCTACTCAACAACCAAATTAAACATGGCATCCCTCTTGAACCCCAACTCGTATCTGTCTCTGATTCACTGACTGACTGACTGACTATTTTCAGACAACCTAAGGAAAAGTTGGATTCACTAATGGATCAATAACTTGGCCCTAAATTCCAGAAAAATGCAACGTCACAGAAAAAGTTTGTTTAATCTTAAATAAAAAAAAGTTTTAATGAAAAAACTGAGAAAACTATGGTGACATTTCACATTTAATAGTTGAACGGGTGATCTTCATGCTGGTCCATGGCAGTTGCAGAATAGTGCAGATGGTAGCATGTCTGACTACAGTCTCCAACATCATTGTTTGAGTCCTGAATGCATCCTTATGTTTACCTTGATCATATTTATGTTTTGTATATAAAAATATATGCAGAAGAATAATTAGCAAAACTATGTATATATTATCAAAAATAAAAAAATGTTCATTTTAAAATTACCTCTCATCATAGAAAAAATATAATCCCACATTGTTCTAAAATGCTTAAGATAATCACACTCATCATTCTTTACTTCTGCCTATTGTACTAAGCTTTGCATTTATTTTGGGAGTTCTATGTAGTTTTGGCCTTATGCTTGGGTCGTTGTTTTTCTGAAAAAGTAACCGTTTCCCAACACGCAGGCTTTTCGCTGACTCTATCAGATTTTCCTCTAGGATTTCCCTGTATTTTGCTGCTTTCATTGTACCCTCTACCCTGAGAGGCCTTTCAGGGCCTGCTGCAGAGAAGCATCTTCACAGTATGATGCTGCCACCACCATGCTTCACAGTGGATTGCTATGTTTTTGATAACGTACTGTGTAACATGATGTTTAGTCAGATACCCAAAAATCTCAGTTTTGGTCTTATTAGACCACAGAACCTTTTTCCAGCTGACTTCAAAGTCTCACATGTGCCTTCATTCAAACTTTAGCCAAGATATCTGTTGTGTGTGTGTTTACCACTCTCAGATAAACTACAACTAGTGAAGCACCGTCAACAAATATTTTGTGCACAATATAACCAATCTTATACACTGTAGTATGTAACTCCTTCACAGTTATCGTAGGCTTTTTGGTGGCCTTCCTCATTAGTCTTCTTCTTGCATGCTTGCTAAGTTTTTGTGGATGGCCTGTTCTAGTTAGATTTACAGCTGTGCCATACTCTTTCCATGATTTAATGATTGATTTAACTGGATTGAAAGGGATTTTTCAGTGACTTGAATATTTTCTTGTCCCCATCCCGACTTGTGCTTTCAATCACCTTTTCACAGAGTTGCTTGTAGTGTTCCTTTGTCTTCATTGTTTAGGTTGAGGCACCATACTTGCTCACCACATGTTGGACCTTTCAGATACAGGGGTCTTTATACTACAATTAACTGAAACCCCTTAACAGGTGATCTCCACTGAACTAATTATGTGGCTTCTGAAACAAATTGGCTGCAACAGTCATGATTTTAATGTGTCACATTAAAGGAAGTGATCAATTACAGGGGGTCCTCGGGTTACAACGTCTTGACATATGACGTTTCGAGTTTACAACACTCACTCCCATAAAAACTTTAAAAAATTGAGATATGAGTGTTTCGGCTTACACTGTTAGAGTCGTACTTACAGACTATGTGGGCAAACTAGTTTGGTTGCGCACGGCACAAGCGTTCCATTTGTGTTGCTTTGTTTGGTGACTTTTTGGCCCTTATCATGGCTCCTAAACGAAAGTCAGAGTCTTCAGATGGTAGTGCTTCGAAGAAGAGGAAAGCCATCACGATGGAAGTGAAATTAGACATTGTAAAGAGATCAGAAGGAATAAAGTTAAGGAATTTTTTTACACTCATTTTTTGACATTTTTTTCTGTTACTACAGTACAGTATATTTATGTCATTTTCCTTTTTCTGTAGCTTAGTCGTGTTTTTATGTTCTATATTATGATTTTGCAAATGTGCTAGGATAGGTAAGTGACTTAGTCTAGGGTGTGTTTCGACCAAAATTCGGGTTACATCACTGTTGTAGGAACGGAACTGTGTCATAACCCGAGGACCCCCTGTATTTTGTTTTATATTTGTAATTGATTTAGACCACTTGTTAATCAGTGGCAAAATAAATAAATAAAACCCACTCTGATTTACCGTTGTATAACAATAAAATGTGAATGTTTCCAAAGGGTGATTACTCTTTATAGACACTGCATATACTCACATTTCTTTTCACATAGGTATGACTTAAACCATGTATTTCCAGTCCTCTCTGCAACTTTGTGGGTTTTTATGATTTCCTTCTACATGCCTAAGATGTGCACCTTAGGTTAACTGCTAATGTTAAATTAGCTTATAAGTACTCAAATCTTTCATTGCAGACTATGTATTTTTGGTAAATTTGATGACAGGTATGCTTAGATATTAAATTTTTGTGGAAAAAGCAGTTAGCATGGCATCGACTTTCACAATTAGTTGATAATTATGCTAGGCAGTAGTCCCTGCTTCTTAAAATTCTTAAAGTCTGAACTTTATTTGTGCAAATTCATTGTATTTCCTTTATTTCAGAAAAATGGTGCATGATTGGTCAGAAAAGCACAGCCATTAACATTATGACAGAAGCACTTGATGGATGCCTGCTAAGAACTGAGTGACCATCAGGTTTCAGTGCCCCAAGGGATTTACTTTTAACCATCCAATACAACAGAAAGAGCCTTTCCAACAACTTAGAATGGCTACAATAGTGAACCGTGAGTTTTATGTTAGCTGTAACATCTACAAAATGAATAATAAAGCTTACAACATTTTCAAGTTGTACACCTTCTGTGAAAAGGGGAGTAAAAATAAATTGGTTATTGCTTTAAAAAAAAATGACAAAATTTTTTCCCCCAAATTCAACATAATTCACAATTTTTCATAAGCTAAAGCCAAGACCAGATGAAAAAAGTTCAAATGTTTATCAGTGCCCAGGCAGAACTGTCACAGCATTTGATAGACATATTTGTGACCGAGACATTGAGTGACATTTTGGATAAAGAACTTTTTTGAAGGCTTCAGCTAATGTCAGATCTCATGTTACACTACTGAAACTGTTTATCTGTCAGAAGTAGTCACGGTGAATGGGCAAGCAAGGTTAAAAGTCATGCTGAGCATAGTGCAAGACACAGACAGGTAATGGCGTGCACGCAGTAGGGACACAAAAAGGCATTCAGTGGATTCAGAAAACATTCAGACCCTTCCACTTTCTGCATATTTTATTGTGTTGTTGATTTAATTTTAAACAGATACTGTATGTATGATAATTTGACACATCAATAACAAAGTTAAACATGTTTTCACAAATGTTGGTAAATTTATTGAAAATCAAAAACTGAAATTCATATAAGTCTTCAGACCCCAAACTCAGTACTTTGTTGCAGTACCTTTGGCACCAAGTACAGTTTCAAGTCTTCTTGGGTAAGTCTGTAAAAGCTTTAGATATGAGCACTTTTCACATTCTTCCTGGCAAATCCTCTCAACCTTAGATTGGATATTAAGTGTCTGTAAACTACCATCTTCAGGTTTCCCCACAGATGTTCTATGGAACTTAAGTCTGAGCTTTGACTGGGCCACTCAGGGACAGTCAGAGACTTCTCCTAATGCCCATTTTAGTGTTGTCTTGGCTATATGCCTCATGCTAAAAGGTGAAAGGTTATTGTCATGCTAAAAGGTGAATGGTCACCCCCGTCTGAGGTCACAAGCAGGTTTTCTTCAAGGAACTCTCGGTATTTGGCTGAATTTGTCTGTCCCTTAATTCTGACCAGTGTCCCTGTCCCTGCCACTAGGAAAAAACCCATAGCCTGATATTTCCAAAACCATGCTTCACCATGGGGATGGTATTATGCAAGTGATGGGCAGTGCCTGGTCTTTGCCAGAGAAGGTGCTTGCAGTTCAGTTTTTCCTCCTCAAGCTCTCAAAGTCCTTTTATATCATTTGGTAAACTTCAAGCAGATTGTCTTATGCCTTTTACTTAAGAGTGGCTTCCACCTCTCTACTCGACCATAAACACTTGTTTGATGGAATGCTGCTGAGATGGTCATCCTTCCAACAGGTTCTTCTTTTTCAGCTCTGTTAGAGTGACAACTCTGTTTTTGGTCAAGGGATTCACCAGATTAGAATTTGGAGTGCCACAGCAAAGGGTCTGAATACTTACAGTGTATAAATGAGAGATTTTAGGTTTTTATTTTTAATTAATTTGCAGGTCTTTCTCAAAATAAATATGATTTATCTTTTTCATTATGCATTATATTGTAAGAATTTCAAAATTAAATCTGCAACATAATAAAATGTGCAGAAAGTGAATCCACTGTAGTAAGTATATGTAGCAAAATGCAGCATTAAAAACAGGAGAGAGTTTTACCTGTGAAAATCACTGAAAGTAGGGCACTGGGAAGGAATGTGTCACTGCAGATTACTGAGTGAATTCACAGAAGATGCCTCACAGTCAGAACATATCTTAGGTGTGGTGCTAAAGCAGGCATGGATTAAGAAGTTAAAAATGTCACATATGAAGAAACATTTAATATTTCAGAGAGAAACTGTAGCACTCTAGAATTATTGTACATTACTGGTAATTATTTTAATTTTCTGGCTAGTACAAAGACAAGCAGTACAATTTAGCAATGTGTGTGGTCAATGAATACAGCAAGAAAACCTACTGCACTACAGAAGAAATGAGGCAAGCGAAACCTCAGGTTTGTCTGATAAGAATTCCAACTTAAACAAAGGTGAGAAGATTTTATCTGCATGAAAGAATGCAGTCTTATTCAGTGCACACAGTGCCTGGGTTACATTTTTTACTTCAGTTTCTTATAAATTGGTTGTGTTCCAACAGTATCCACCAGGAAGACTTTTTTTAAAGTGCACTTCAGTGTCATCTTAAATATATTAATGGAAAAAAGAAACAAAACATTTTCTAGATATAATGCTAAACTTAAAGCATGTTAAAATTTTTTCCATTTTTTAGCTTTCTTAAGAAGCAATCCAGGTTGTGTCATGAGGTGTTGCAGCCTATGAAACACAAGAAAGCTCATTAGGTATACATTTACATAACTACGAACAATACCTGATGAGGTCACCTTTAAAAATACCTTCATTCAAAGCTTAGGTGACAGAAAGACAAAGGTTACACATAATCAGTTTTATTTGCTTTCTATAATGTCTCAAATGTCACCAGAAGGATTGGCAGGCTGCAGGCTGGCTTCAGTGCCAGCATTGTTAGGCACTATGGATTAAGCCGCTCCACGGCATTCCAGCTGCTGGCAAGGATCCACCTTCAAATGACCAAACTAGATGAGGGCCAACATATCAGACTATTCCATCTAAGAGATATTTTCAGATCTTCCACCTGAACTCCTACTGCAAGTGACAGTAAACACAATGAGTGCATCAGTGTCAGGAAATGATAGTTAGAGACAGGGTCAATGGTGCTGACCTTACAACAAGGTGACCAGTCAAAGGCTCTTTGTCCATACCGTCTACAAAACATAACCCTATAGCATGACAATACCAGGTCACACACAACTACTGTGGTCACAACTGCCCTGAGGAATGAATGTTGGAGTGCAGGATGTGCCATGACCTGCCTTCTTGCCTAATCTTAACCCCATAGAACACTTTTGGGATTCACTGGATCACAACATCTCCTACCTGATGATGGCCAGCAGCTTCTTGAGACCTTCTGTAGGAATGGGATAACATGGCACAACTGCAGATTCAAAGGTTTGTTAGCTCTCTCCTCCAGAGTTGTCAAGCTGTGGTGACTGCAAGACACTGACACATAGTAGAGAAGGGCTGTAGGATAGCTGTTGTAAATGTTCCCAGTTTGTTATTGTTTTGCTTGGGTTTTTGTACTATTTTTTTTATCGATTATTCTATTTTATATATTGTTATTTTAGCATTGAAGGGTGAAATTTCTGCCCAATAATGAGTGAGGCATTTATTTGAGATAAAATTTTGTTCTTCCAACAATAGAGGAGTTCTTTATAAAGTTGGTTAGCTCCATTATATCATTTTCATTAAAATGCCATACCACCAAGGTGTTAGCTGATATACTTACTTACCTAGAGTTTCACCGTTTTCAAGAAACTGTTTCCCATAAAATAACCATACTAGAAATGAATTAGCATAAAGTACAGCAATACTAGAGTGCTTTCATGTTGTAGCTACAACATGAAAATTCTTGGCCGAAGCTGATATAAGAGAACACAGGGCAGAATGCTGAAAACCTAACTTGCTTTAATTTTTTGCCACTTTGTTTTTGTGCCATTACATTTAGCCTAAACTAAATTAATTTCAATGATTAACTTCAATGATAATGAAATGTAACAATGTAAGTTGATGAAAAATCCTTTTATTATTGAAGTTAGTCTTTTCATAGAGGAAAGCAATTGACCTGAAAACTGGTCTACTACATAATAAAACACTAAGGTCTGTATGTGTGTTTGGTTCCTTCTAACCATTTGATTGGTCAGTTTGGCTTTGGTGGAGTAATTGAAGGAGACACAAGCAGGAGTAAAACTGTAGGAGGCATTCTGAGAGTCACCTTCAAAGATGAGACATATAAAAGCAGAGAGGACGTGAGCAAGGTGCCTCGGACTGACAGAATCTGAGAAGCAGGCTTTACAGTAGTGCATGCAAGGGTGGAAACACCAGTGAAGAGAAGTTCAGACACACAAAGACACCATGGAAAGCCACTGAAGATACACGTAGGGCAAAAGTTATCAAATATTTTTACATTTATTCTATTAAATGTCTTTGACAGCTAATATGGCTAGTATATTAATAAATAAATAACATACAGGTTACAACATATAGGTGTGTAAATCCTAAATAATGACTTGCAATATATAATTCCACAAACTAATGTGATTTTAAAGTACTAACTAAAAAAAATCATACTGCTGTAAACAAAATAAAAATTGTTTAGGCCTACAATGTGCACAGCAACAATAAAAAGAAGCTTGTGCTGGATCATTGAGTACAATAGGCCAGATTTTACAACAGAGACAAATCAGTGCAGTAATTCATGTCTCAGAATTGATCAATACGAATCTGACCTCTAATGAAAAAAACTCAGTTTGGAACAGATTTGGCTTTTCTTGCACATAATCATACTATTATGTTGTTCAGAAAATGCAAGAACTAACAAAAACGTCCAAATGTGTCTGTTCACGAGAAGAGTTAGCTTGTAGGGGTGCTTTGTTCATGCTTTGGCTGGAATTTGTATGGATCCATATTTAGTTTATTAAGCTCATCTTGATGTTGCTTCGCATCCTGGTTCAACTTGTCCTGGTCTGAACCTGCCTCCTTGTCCCTTTCTTTGTCCATTTGCTTTTGCTTTCAAAAAAACATTGCGCCTTTCACAGTATGTCACTACTACTGGCATTCCTCATTGAAAATAAACCACTACAACCCTGTAAAGGTGACACCCACACCCCACAATGCAATGCAGTGTGAAATATTGTTCATTCCTTAAAGAACAGGATAGAACAGGAACAGGCTGTTTATATTTTTTACACTTTCAAATACTAAATGTGCCAATATTTGCAATTTTTAGCCAAATATTTTTGGTGGCTGAAAATATAGCATCTGTACATACCTAATATATAATGTACCAGCCATTCACCGTGGTTCTGCCCGCGTAGTAGTGAAACAGGACAGTGAGGAGGGCCCTGCCTGGCTCCCCACTCCTGATGTCATGTTTCCACCTCCCCTTGGACCACAGCCTCTGTCTCGGATTACGATGAATATATTGCTCCTGCAAGCAAACTATGATTCTTAGGGTGATGAGAGAAGTCGCAAAATCATCCGGAATGTTCAAGCAAATTCTAAAAAAAAAACCCAATTTAAATCTGTTAAGCAGTTCTCTCATTCGCTAGCTAAATGGAGGTAAGATATGCCACGAGGCTGGTGCATGAGTGAGGACGGCCCCACTCCTTTCCATTTGGCCTGCTGCGTCTCTCTCAGATTCGTGCAAATAAAACTGTACCGCAAGCGAACTATGAGGCACAGCGCAAAATCAGCCAGAATGTTCAAGCAAATTATAGAATAAAACCTGATCTAAATCTGTTAAGTAGTTCTCTTGTGAAAAGCAGACTGACATACAGACAGACAGATGATGGATTTTATATACAGTATATAGAGATGTAGATAGTATTCTGAGTTGATAATAAATATTGGGGAGCAAAACAAAAACCAAAGAGGTTTTCTTCAAAGGATCAAACTGATCAGTTCAGACAAGAAAAATCCATGGTAAGGCAAAGGCAGCTACACTTCATGTTTCAACAGTCAGGTGTACACCCAGACTGAAACAGAATAAGGGCTATCCAACAACTCTCTACATGCAGGACTGAAAAGAGAGATTGTAATGGTGAATAACAGACATAAAATCAGCATGTCTGGGATCAAAGGTAGAATCTTTAATTCAAGTGTTTTTGGCTGAAGAAGAATGAGTCCTGATAACTAGAATTAACTGCGAGAAAATATTACTTACGCAACATCCTGAATATCCACAATCTGTCTACAGTAGCCAAGACACTATATGGACTTATGAAAATTTGTGCAAGCCACCCTAATTTGATAGAAGTACATACTGTAAACATGATGAGTTGCGTCATATATTTGAAATATTAAAATGTGTGCTTCAATTTAAATGTTTAAAGTCTAAGTATTCTCTATTGTAATAGAAATTTGTCATTTTTCACCCTGTGAAAAAGGGCAGTAAAAGGTTATATTCATAATCATAAAACAATATTTCAAGTTCTCTATGTTTTAAATTTATCATTTTTTACTATCTAGGAGTGGCTCTTAGAGGGCTAGGGCCACCAGTAAAGAATCTAATATCAAATACAAAATCATATTCATTATCAGCAACCTGCATAAAATTACATTCTACATGCCTATATTACCGACCCCCATTTTTTAAAATTTTGTGAAGAGTACTTTGACTCCTCATATCCTATTAGAGAGTGGACCCTGGGGTCGGCTGATGTGGCATGCACAACTCGAAGCCCTTCTGATCATTTTTGCTGTAGACACATGGTTTATTCTTAATTATAAAGGTGTAACAAAATCTGATCCAGAAGTGGCCTAAAAATGAGGGTTTTCAGGTCTAGAATGCCAAAAATAGAAGGAATGCCAAAAAGCTTGCATAACTAGACATCAAGATGATTTGAACATTATATCATACGTGGTTACTTGTACTGGTGAGTCAGGAGACGCCAGACAAAAAAAAACTGAAGTGATTTCAAAGTATTTATAAGCAATTCTCATGAGTACAAAATATCCTTTAATTAAAAAGAACTAAACTGTTTATTTTTTTGAGGTTTAAATATTTTCCATCTTGATTCTTATTACAGTATCTTTATTTTTCTTTTATTACAAGAGAAATTTTAAAATAAGCAATTGATGAATACCTTAATAAACAAAAGACTGACAGTAATGAATGAGGCAGTAATATTGTAGATTTTGCTGAAGTTCAGCAGATCTGGGTGGCCAGCACAAGTAAAAAACACCCTTCTTTCAATCAGAGAATTTTTACCTTTCAAAACTCAACTGACAAAGTATAATGATAGCATTACCAGAGGAAACTGCATAGTGATTCCACATGTCCTGAGACCAGACATGCATGATCGAACACATGATGAATATCAAGGTCTAACAAAATTTCAGAAACATTCCAACCCATTTGTCTTATAGTCAGCATTTCATCTGTGACAAAGCGCACAGTTCTATTCTATCAGTCATTCTGCAAGATAAGACAAAGATAAACACAGGCAGGCAGTGTGATGGTGTGGAGACTGCATTGGACTTTACACCCCAAGGCTGCCGTTTCAATTCCCACTTCTGCTTCAGTGAATGGTACCCTGCAAGTCACTTAAACTGCTTGTGCCCCAAAAGTAAAAAAAAAAAAAAAAAAAAAATCTGAAAAGTTGTAAAGTGGGCCAACTTTGTAAACTGCCAGTCCACATACACAATACAATAACACTGAATGGAGCCACTCATCTGAATGCTTCTACTTGACCCATTTATGGTAGGAATTCACTTTAGATGTATGTGAGTACAACAAACACCTTATGTGATAGCATTTGGTTACAACTGCAGAGTCACTTTTGTCAGCAACTTCTTAATTTATTTTGAAGCTGAAGGTGTTTTGTTTTTGTACATTTTGACATTTCTGATGAGATCAATGGAGACGACAACTCAAAATATATAAGCTCAGCCCTTCAAGAATGGGTGACTCAGTTTGACTTTTAACACATTGCCTGTATTCCTTATAATATGTAAGGGGAAAAGAACACATTGAGATAGACATTCCAAAAGTAATAATAATGTCTGCATCCTGGGCTCTTGTATACAGTATTTGAACTATACCTAAGCAACTCATCTTAACTTCCCATGTGCTGCAAAATTCAAATGAATACTTCCAAAAAACAAAGATCTGTGTAAATGGCCCACACTCAAAACAATAAGAGGAAAAAAAAGCCATCAACCCCCAAATAATCATAATTTTACTGAAGCCTTTTATAGTTCTCCTGATGATAAAAATCCAAAGGGTTGCAGGAATAGGCTATTGTGGTCTGTAGATCAAGAATCTCACCAAACCATCACCATACTGTACTGGCCCTGCTTCTCAAGGCCTACTAACCTTGCTGGGCAATGAAGATGCTCCTTGGATCTTCAGCTAAAGTCCACTAGTGCAGCACATTATAATCTATTCCAAAACTCTAATGACATTCTGTTTATCTGGTTTAGCAGACTGAGAAATCCAATAATAATTTAAATTTAAATTTAAATAATAATTACAAGTAATTATGTGGAAATGTTGCAAAAATAGAAAATATTAACATTCACTATTGAAAACAAATGGTGTTTACTCCATGCCTGGAAGCATTTTTTTGTGCTAAATTTGTATATGTCTTAAATCTGCATGCATCTGACTGTCATTCAATAGTAGTCTCTACTACAAAAAGTCACCAGCCTCATATCCTGTCATATGCTCATACTGTATGTTCAGCTATGGTTGTTCTGATGATATGGTGGTGGTTGCTTGGCATTGTATTATTCTGGAGACAAGGCATAGTAATGCAAACAATGGTGCATTTTGATGCATCTTTGTGCAGAACATATACAGCATGTCACATTTGTTTAAAAAAGTATTGCGCTCCTTTGTGGTGAAGTGAGTAAAAGCAATACAATATAATTGATTTTACTGGTGAGTGTGCCTAACCGGTGTCATACAGATGTGGAAAAAACAAAGGTTAATGCAAAAGTATGAGTGACACTTTATGAAGAAACATTTTTTATTTTCCACTACAAAACAACATTTAAAACCCTAAAAATCTCTTTTTATTAAGTTTCGCATTTGCTCAACTGCATGTAAAACAATCTCTGCATCATTTTTGTAAATCTGTATGCAAAACAAAACTTGGTACTGTGCTGACAGTAGAAAGTCAGCTAAAGTGTTTAAAGAGAAATGACCAGTAAAAAAAAGAAGGAGTACAAGAAACAAGTTGTAAGTCAAAACCAAACGTTAGAAACATGATCAACAGAATACAAAACGTTAACCAGAAATCAAAGTCAAAAAAAGTATGCAAGATGTAAATTACCAAAAGAATTCTGAAGATCACATGCAAAAAGGAGTAGTTAGTATCCAATCTTGGATATCAAGGAATGGCTTGGGTTTCCTTTACACCAGCGCTCTGTTGAAGTCATCACTGCACTGTCCCAATGTATTATGGGATTGCTCCATCAAAACTGGTGACGCGAATGCCCCAGAACAAAAATTGGTAAAACAAAATGGCATCGAGACTGATGCTGAAAAAAATCATAGTATTTCAAGTAGCAGAATTAAAGATGCGAAGATTTGCACTGGGTGTGATGAGGATGGATAAGATTAGAAATTAGTGCATTAGATGGTCAGCTCAGGTTGGACGGTTGGCAGACGAAGTCAAAGAGGCGAGATTGTGTTGGTTTGGACATGTGCAGAGGAGAGATACTGGGTATATTGGGAGAAGGATATTAAGGATGGAGCTGCCAGGTAATAGGAAAAGAGGAGGGTGGATGTGGTGAGAGAGGACATGAAGGTAGTGGGTGTAACGGAGATAGATGCAGATTAAAAGAAGATATGGAAAAAGATGATCTGCTGTGGCGACCCCTAATGTGAGCAGCAAAAGAAGAAGAATTAGATGAAGAAGGATGCACAGCAATAATGTTAGAGTTTTACAATCATCTCAATGTAATTGCAAGAGGACAAATAGTCAAGTGCAATAATTGCTGTTACTGAATATGATTTATATTTATTGTAGTTATGAGTCACAAAGTCAGTACTAGGGAATTTTGTTCATTGTGGAAATAATGTTTTTGGAGTATAGTCATCCATCCAATAATGTAAAATCCACAAATGCTTGAATTTGCTCTGAATAAAATCTATTGGAAAGCCAAAGGAATGGAGGCACAATCACTCTGGGCTCATGAGCTGGCATTTCAGTGAAAACATTGTCAAGCTCATATCCCCTTATGCAAAAAAAAAATGAATGAATCAGTGTCCATGACGGGCAAGATGAACAATGCAGGCACTATAACTTTGAACTGCTGTGCACATGGAACCCTTCTTCATATCGGCCACTGCCACCAATTCTTAGCTGCTGTATATTCATCTCTCACACTAGGCTTGTACCACATAAGCCCTCGCACTTGTCATATTCTGAGCTCCCACTGTGTTCTATTTCTTTTCATCTGTGAAGATCAAAAACCATCTTTTGATGTACGAAGCAATAAAACTTTCACATTCATGGATCTAGCACTGAAGCCCTTTTTGATTCATTTGTAATGGTAAGCATTTTTTAGACATACGCTATGTTTCAATATAAAAAAATGCAGTAATTATTTAAGATTAAATATTAAAATTACGATTGGCTCTTAAACCTTACATCCTCATATTTAAAAAAATGGCTTTGAAAAAAATGAAATAATGAATTCTTTCTGATTTGTAATTTGTTCCCTACTTGCAGTTTTTCAGCTTTTTTTAATTAAAAAAAACAATGATAGAAGCATGTTTTACTTGTCCTCCATGTCCTGTTGTTAAATGTAGGTTGCCATAAGGGGCCACTCTTTAACATGCTTTAATGGTTCATATTATACATTTGTAATGAAGCTGCTATCTATGAATCAGTTCATGCCATACAACTATGATATTTTTGTGTGTATGGTCTCAAAGCAAATGAATCTGAAATGTAGCTTATTTTTCTAAGAAAATGTTCTGCTCCTAATACAATTAGAAACTAATGTTAGTGGATCTACTTAAACATAAAATTGAAGGCAGAAAATACATGCTTTTTGTTTTCAATTTCAAATCAACTAAAAGAAAATTTATCTAAATAAGCCAAGCAGATAAAATAATGTACCAAAAACCCTTAATTGTTATAATAGTGGCGTTGGAAAGGCCTTCTTAAGCATTGTGAGTCATTGATGCACCAGTAATGGTAAGCCATTTATGTTTACTGAAAGCACAAAGACCCCCTGCTGTCAATGTTTACTAATGTAAAATTACAATTACTGCATGTTCTGTGCTAGTATACACTGTATTTTCATTTATGAGAATCTTAAAGAATAGTAAACACCAATTTCATGAAATTAGAGGACTGAGCTTAATGACCTTTTAAAAACAAAACCATTTTAAATCAAGAAAAAAAAAATGCCAGAAACTAGATGATTTCATCATTGAAGCAGTTCATTCTTTCTTGTTTAAAATTCACCACCTTACCGTTAAGTTTAAAATTACTGCAGGACCACAAATGTTCAGTATTTCAAAGAAATAAATCAGAAAGAATAACCTAGCCACTTCCAGTGTGGAAATACATTCTCCCATATTTATAAATGTTTTATTAAGGGTATTCTAGTTTTCCTCTCACAGTCCAAAGGTGGGCATGTTATGTTGGCAAATGCCTCTAAACTGACCTGATATGGGTAAGCAAATGTATGTGCAGGAGTGAAACCTCTCAAGTAGGATCGGCTCCTGGCTTGAGGCTGATGTTGCTGAGATAGACTGTGGCATCCTATGGCCCCCAAAATCAGAATAAGTGAGTTCAGAAAATAACTGGATGGGTATCAGTCTGGGTATAGGGTAATTCTATGTGGCGGTGTGCTGGGAAGGCAGCATAAAGAAGAGGGATGCCTCACGCCTGGACAAACATGTTAGGAAGGCAGGCTCTATTGTAGGTACGGAGCTGGACAGTTTGACATCTGTGGCAGAGCGACGGGCGCTGAGCAGGCTCCTGTCAATCATGGAGAATCCACTGCATCCACTAAACAGTATCATCTCCAGACAGAGGAGCAGCTTCAGTGACAGACTGCTGTCACTGTCCTGCTCCACTGACAGACAGAGGAGATCGTTCCTCCCCCACACTATGTGACTCTTCAATTCCACCCCCTGGGGGGAGGGGGATAAACGATAACATTATACAATGTTATTGTCTGTTATACCTGCATTTTTATCAGTCTTTAATTTAATATTGTTTTTTATCAGTATGCTGTTGCTGGAGTATGTGAATTTCCCCTTGGGATTAATAAAGTATCTATCTATCTATCTATCTATCTATCTATCTATCTATCTATCTATCTATCTATCTATCTATCTATCTATCTATCTATCTATCTATCTATCTATCTATCTATCTATCTATCTATCTACAAAGATGCGTCATGCATTTAATTGACTACCCTGTTGTGTAATGAAATGCAGTTTTATAACAATTATTTTTAAAATTCACAAAAATGTAAGGTGATTTCCACACATATCATGCTCTTCAGTCTTCTTCATTTTGGGTTAACAGCTATGTACCACATCAGGGGTTTTCAAACTCGGTCGTGGGGACCTACTGTGGCTTCAGATTTTTGTTCCAACCAGCTACTATTTTTAATCGGACTCCTGGGCTAATTAAGTGAACTGTTATTTCCCAGATTCAGTGTTTTGGGAACAATATAGAAATCAGTAAACTAAGTTTGGTATAAAAAAAAATATTAAAATGTAGCAGTTACAGTATATGGGAATAATGTAATTTTTTTGTTTTTAAAAATATTTTCATCTTGATTTCATTCTGTTTCTCTAGGTGTTCAAATTGTTTAATTCACATCATCACTTGAAACCCCTCCCAGAGCATTGGCCGCCGACAAAGTTCTTCTAGTCATCTCTGTCCTCTACCTTTCTCTCCAGCTGGCTCCAGTTGCAACCTGTTCTTTTCATATCCACATCCACCTCCAAATGACATGTGCTCCTTGGCCTCCCTGTTTTTTGCTTGCCCTGAGGTTTAATGCCTGACGAGTTATGTTGGTCGCTGGTTTGCGGTGTGTATGGCCTATCCATCCACAGCGCCTCTTCCATATTTCGTCTTCTGCAGGTAGCTGGTTAGTCCTCTCCCTGAGGTCACTATTGCTGATTTTGTTGGGCCAGAAAGTCCATAGCATCTTTCTTAGGCAGCTGTTTGTGAAACCTTGCACTCTCTTGACTATAGCTGCTGTGATTCTCCAAGTCCATACAACAGCACCACCTTAACATTTGAGTTAGACGGTCTAACTTTAGTTTGGACTGAGAGTACCTGTGATTTCCATTTGTTCTTTAACTACACAAATGCTGTTCTTGCTTTACCAATTCTTGTTCTTACATCTGCATCTGTCCCATCTTCTTTTTAGTGATACTTCCCATGAAGGTGAATGTTTCCACTTCTTATAAAGCTTCCAATTCCAGCATCACCTGGTTCAGGTTGTTTGTATTGATCTTCAGGATAATAGTTTTTCTTCTGTGTATATTGAACCTTTATTGTGTTGCGGTAGCTGCTACCTGGTTAGTTTTCTCCTGCATCTGCTTCTTTGTGTGCAATAGTAGTGCCAGATTGTCAGTGTAATCCAAATCTTCCAATTGCATGCAGGGTGTTCAATGGATTCCCATTTACCTTGATGCTGCAGATGTTCTCATAATTGAATCCATTGCCAGCAGGAAGAGAAATGGTGACAGCAGGCAGCCTTGTCTTACCCAAGTTCTCATCTTGAAAGTCTCCATAGGCTGCCCACCATGGATTACCTTATAGGTGAGTCCCATATATGAATTACTAATGATGTTAACAATCTTAAGTGGGATTCTGTAATGCCTCAGGAGTTTCCAAAGAGTTTCTCTGTGTACACTACCAAAAGGCTTTTTCGTAGTCTACAAAATGTACATATAAGGAAGAATTTCATTCCACAGATTGTTCAACAATAATACATAATATTGCAATGTGGTCTATACAAGATCTTTCCTTAAGGAAGCCTGCTTGGTCATCACTTAGTTTGGCATCAACTAGATCTTTCATTCTATTTAAGATGATTTTATTAAAGACTTGTTGCAGTACTGATAGTAGTGAGATGCCTCTGTAGTTTGCACAGTTGCTGAGGTCACCTTTCTTTGGAGCTTTAATGAGGTATCCTTCTTTCCAGTCTTGTGGAATTTGCTCATCTCCCCAAATTTTCTCAAAGAAAGGAAATAATATCTCCACTGTGATTAATATATCTGCCTTTAGTGCCTCTGCAGGGATGTTGCCAGATGCAGCTGCTTTCCCATTTATAAGCTGTTTGATTGCTTCCCTAATTTCTTCCCGTGTTGGTTTGTTGCAGTTGATAGGCAGATCCATATCAACTTCGGGAGGATTTTGTAATGCTGGTCTATTCAGAAGTTCATCAAAATGCTCCATCCACCTCTTTCGTTGTCTTCGGTTGTTGATTTTCCCTCTTTGTCCTTTACTGGTCCTTTGTACTTGTTGTACCTTCCAGACAATTTCTTAGTGATGTCATAGTTGCCTTTTTTTGCTGCTTGCTCTGCTTCTGTTGCCAGACTCTCTACATACTTCTGCTTATCTGCACTGATGCTCTGTTGTGCATATTCAGATTGAGCCTTTGCATTCTCTATTCTTGTTCGGCTGTTGTTCACCACTGCTTTCTTTTCTTTCCTTCCCTGGACCTTGTGTATGCTCTCAACTGAGATCCATTCCTTTTGTTGCTGTTTCTTGAGACCCAGTACTTCATGTTATGCTGATATTACCGTCCTTTTTATTTTATTCCACTTGTCTCAAGATTTTACTCTGCTCCGTCTTCTATCAGTTCTTGCACAGCCTATTTGTTGCTCAAGATTATGCTGTATTTTTCCCTTATTTGTGTGTCCTTAAGAAATCCTACATTGTACTTGTGCTGTGCTGTTAATGCTGACTTTCAGTTCTTTTTCAATTTCAGTTGAAATTTACCTAGAAGGAAGTGATGTTCTCTGCGGTGGGTTGGCACCCTGCCCGGGATTGGTTCCTGCCTTGTGCCCTGTGTTGGCTGGGATTGGCTCCAGCAGACCCCCGTGACCCGGTGTTCGGATTCAGCGGGTTGGAAAATGGATGGATGGATGGAAGTGATGTTCTATTGCTACATCTGCTCCTCTTCTCACTCGCACATTCAGTAAGGATCTTCTAATATTCTAATAGTTTAATTAATCCATTATTTACTAATTGGTGGGTCTTACGCTAAAGTAGTTGCAGCCTTTCATGATTCAGTGTTATTTGCCTGGGTATCTGCTCTGCTAGTTTTTAATTGTTGCCATTAAGATACAATGAAGGGAACAAACTGGACAGAGAAAGGGCAAAATATAATGAAATCAACAAAAGTGAGTTAAGCATTTAAATCTATAGAAAAAACAGAAATATTTCTAAATGTCTTATAAATGTAAAAATCATACTGCTATGCTTTTCTGAATATAGAATAAGAGAAAATGAAACAAAAATACCAGCTAATTAAATGAGATCAGTGTTATCAGTTGTTGTCACTGATTAGGAATCTGCCTGGAACAAAAACCTGCAGCCTGAGTGGGCCCCCAGGACCAAGATTGAAAACCCCTTTACTATATAAAAAAACACTAATGTCTGTGTGTCCAGTCCCTTTGAACAATCTTATTGGTCAGTTTTGCTTTGGAATGATTGGTCAGTTTGCCTTTGGTGATGTGATGAGAGAGGAAGTGCAAGTGTGAGATGCACAAAGAGGAGTAAAGACGCATGAGGCGCACTGAGAACCTTTTATACTCCCCTTAAAAAATGACAAGTATAAAACCAGACAGGAGGTGAGAAAGGCAGAAAATAATGACACAGTTTGAGAAGCAGGCTTTACAGAAACGTGCTTGAGAGAAGGAGAACTGGTTAAGAAACATTCACACACACAAATACAGAGGAAAGAGCTGAAGGAACATGTAGGAAAAGAGATAGCAGGTATTTTTAAAAATTTTTATTACCTATTTTCAACAGATGCAGTATTGTCATGTTCATATATTAATCTATTTATTTTCATTATTAGATGTAATGAAAGAATCACCAAAAACAGGTTCATTTCAAGAGATTATTTTTCCTAGAGGTGTATGTAAAGGTGATGACAAACATTTAGAAGAGTAATAAGAAGCACACACAGCATAGTCAGGCAACAGCAAATGAACAGTTAGAGATACAGTATCTCAAAATACATATTACTAAATATTAAAATGTTTTATATATACATACCTGTACTATTTGACTACACTTACAGAAGTACTCTACTGATAAAACAGTAATGTCTGTGTGCAATGCATGTGTGTACGTGTGTGTGAGTGTTTGAGTGTCTCATGTCACTGCAAGCAATCTGATTGATCAGTTTGGCTTTGGTCTGATTGTTCAGTTTCACTGTTGTTGCTCAGTCAAACCCCATTGAGACAGGAAGTGCTGGACAACAGAGGTTGACACAAACAAGGATACTGAGGAAAGGCATAGGAGGAACGCCGAGAGTCACCTTCAAACACTGGAAGTATTCACCAACAACATGAACGATGCTTTCACAATGGAAAATGGGGGTCCATCTACCACTGGTGGTAGTCAAAAAGTGGACAGGAGGCAAGCAACGCTCCTAAAAATTGAAGAGTCTGAGAAGCAGGCTTTACGGGAATGCAATCAAGATTACCAGCCAAGACAGGCTGAGACACACACGAATACCGAAAAAAGGTGTAGGATGAACACTGATGGTACATATAAGGCAAGAGATATTAAATATTTTTACATTTATTCTATTACCTTTCTTAGACATTTGCATCATCGTTAAAATCTGCATTATTTATACGTGTTGCCCAAATTGGAGTTTCTGGTGTGTATTATTTACTATCTACATATTCACTGCATTAATTTTCTCTTGTTGCGCACTACAATGATTTCCACATGTTGTACAGTTTTATGCTATACGCTGCTTCGAAACATATGCACAAAAATTTAAATATCAGTAATTTAAAGCTTCACGCATGAGCTGTACTTACACATATGTTTGTATATATATATACAGTATACAGTATATATATATAGGGTGGTCCAGATCTAACTATGTATGGTTATATAGACACTAAGACAAGAAGCAACATTGGTAAATCTTTAAGTGAGAAATCTTAAATGTAAAAAATTAATAGACCTCTTCAGGCTAAGATTCATTTAGCAAGAGAGGAGAACAATATGTGGTCAAGATCTTTGTATAAGATAACTGTCCAACTAAGTCTTTGAAGTTTCTGATGAGTTTTTTAATACAATGTGGATCTGTAGTCAGGTTGTCTGTGTCAGTCCGAGAGATACAAACAATCCTCATATCTGGCCATAAAACTCTTGTCTTAATTTAAACCATGTTGTTATGTGTTAAATTTTAGCACAATTTTAACTTCCCATTATTTTCTGTCTTGCTGTGTTCGGAAGTTGCCCATAAGCACTTTGACTTTAAAATCCCTCTCACAGTGTCCAACGTCTGTTTGAAGTGGGCTGGTACAGGAACATCTGTGCTGCCACGTTTAATGCAGAACCCGTGTAAATTCATTCTTTGGCGGAGTGTTTGTCTAGTTTCTCCCACACAGAGGGCAGTGTTAGGACATTTCATACAGAGAATTAGGTAGACCATATTAGATGATGTGCAGGAAAATGATTCCTTTATGCGATGTTCCAGTTAGCAGTGTGGTATAACTACACGGTCTGTATTATAAATGTGAACATACTTTTTACAACTTTTCTGTAGGCAGGGAAATGTACCATTATGTGTTAGTTCACTTAGGGAGCTTTGGAAAATTAGTTGCTGCAGGTTTGGCAGTTGTCTATATGCCAGGAGGAGGGGTTCTAGAAATACATTTTTCAGTGTTTGGTCATTGTTTAGCATTGGCTGTCCTAGTGTGTATATAAACACAGGGAACTCCAGTTTCTGTATTACATCTTGCCTGAAGAAGGGGCCTGAGTTGCCTCGAAAGCTTGCATATTGTAATCTTTTTAGTTAGCCAACAAAAGGTGTCATTCTGCTTTACTCCTCACTACATTCATAATGGCTAACATGGTACAGTACCCTAGTACTTTAGGCATGCTAATTAAATGGAGTTCACCACAGTGGTGTCCCAGCTCTTCTTGTGCCATCTGATTGTTTTACAATATATACATTAGAAATATATAAATTAGGAATCAGAAAATAATTAAAAATCTCTCTCCTCCCAAAGATGTGCATGTTAATTTGCTAATTTCAAATTAGCCCTGTATTAACTTGCATGCGTGTGCAAGAGTGGGCATATGATGAAGTGGCACTCTGCCCAGAATTTATTCCTGGCTTGTGGTCCTTGATTCTGTGGTAGGCTCCCACACCCCAACACTGCATAAACAGGACTTAAACTGTTATATTTTATTAAATTAGAGATTGTAGTGTGTTAGTGAAAAGCTACTGGTAAATGAAAAACGCCTTTAGATGGTTGATACTTATTTCCAAAAACAAAATCAAAAATTCTCTGTGATCATGAAACAAACAATCAAAGTTAGCAAAGAATTTGCCTCCCAAAAACAGGAAAACATCAGTGCTGAGCAGTACTGCTAGGCCTAAGGGCCACTTTAAGAAATGTAATTATGTACTGCACAAAAAATAAAATTTCCATTGCAGGTGACCCATACGTATTTGATGATAAATTGTGAATCTTTAGTTCTTGCCAAGGCTGTATAAACGTGCCAGTATCTGATCTGTTTGAGTATTCAATACGTTTAACATTAGCAAATTAATGAGTAATATCATTAAACAGCAAGACCTTTGGATGCTGCAATTTGTGCATGCTGTAATACAATTTATTAAATGACACAGGTATGAATGATATTTCTTTGGTAAATTACAGCAATTAATGCTTGAAATGTCATCTAACTCTAATCTTTACAATGTTAATCAATGGTAATTAAAAAAAAGGTTTCCTTGCTGGGTACTTGCCGTAGTGTGTATTTTGTTTTTGATATCAATTAAAACATATTGCTTGTAAAATTGCTGATTATCAGTCATAAAGCCTATCCATTCATTCTATTTCTGTTCACAGTTTCTTTTAGTGAATGTCAGAGGCAGCTTTATTCTGGAACAACACAAAGCAGAAATGTTTTAAGGACTATAAACTCTGATCCACTGCATGGCACACTAAACCACAGTGGGCCAATTAACCTGAAAGTATTTCTTTGAATTTGGAATGGAGGTAGTGTCAATGAAGGAAATTAACATAAGCCCAAAGAGAACATGTAAACTCTAATGAAATGCCTCCCAGCCTGGAATCAAATTGGTGTTCAGGATCTGTGGGGTATAGTCCTGCTTGTGGTACTGTAGCAGTTCAAACTTCCATGCAAGTCTTCAAAGTTTATTGGTATACTTTAGTTATTCTCATAACAAGTTACAGTGGAACCTCGTTTCACGACCATAATTCATTCCAAAACTCTGGTTGTAACCCGATTTGGTCATGAACCGAAGCAATTTCCCCCATAGGATTATATGTAAATACAATTAATTCGTTCCAGACCGTACAAACTGTATGTAAATATATATTTTTTTAAGTTTTTAAGCACAAATATAGTTAATTATACCATAGAATGCACAGCGTAATAGTAAACAAAATGTAAAAACATTGAATAACACTGAGAAAACCTTGAACAACAGAGAAAACTAACACTGCAAGAGTTCGCGCTATAGTGCTACGAACCACCCACTAAAAACACTTTTTTAATGAGTTTTAAGCACAGGGAGAAAAATTAACATTTGAAAAATCCGTAATTTAATAAACCACCAAGAAAAGTAACATTGCAACAATGCACACTACGAACCGATCGCTGTAAACAGAAGTGAAAACAAAATCAAGCCCAGTGCATTCTTTAACTGCCTTCACTGCCTTATGTGTCCAGCCCCCTCTCTCTCGCTCGCTCTCTCTCTCTCGCACATGTGTGTGTCTCTCTCTCGCACACCTGTGTGTGTGTGTCTCTCTCTCGTGCGCCTGTGTGTGTGTATCTCTCTCGCGCGCCGACATATGGTGCTGTGGCTCTGCAGGTGGATAGTATTGGTGTGTCGCGCACTGAACACGTGCGGAAATCATCAGCGCGCACAAACCGAAAGGGAAACTGGCTTGTTTGTATACCGAGTGTGTGGTTGTGAACAGATGCAAAAGTTTGGCGAACTTTTTGGTGGCGAACTTTTTACATGTTCAGAGACGTTCGTGAACTGAGGTTCCACTGTATTTGCAATAAATGTGATTTGGTGAAGTTTGCACAAATAAAACATCAGTCAACACATCTGTATATATAAAATACTAAAGGTTTTCTGCCATGCAAACACTTGCAAACCACTGGGCCTTGAACCTTGATCTTGGTCTTAATCAAAAACTTATAATGCAATACATATAACATGACCCACGAATTGGAGGTTCATGCTCCCTTGACCACATAATTGTGTTACAAGTCCTTCTCACAGAAAGCAACATACAGCTACTGTACATGCCATGTCTGACTGGAAAAGAACAGCAGCAACATCTTCTGACAATGAAGCACATTTGCACAGGCTGATTAACCATTTTCATTGAAAGTGTAAGTCATGTGCTCTGAGTGCAAAAGAAAGTCGTACATGACCAAAGAACTGGAGGTGTGGGCTTCCTAATTGAGCTACAGGTCCTTCTCACAGTATGCAGCAGGCCGTGTGACATGGCTGACAAGAAAAGGACAGCAGCATGAGCATAAGGCATAGCTGACAGAAAATGAACTGCAGCAACATCTGATGACAGTGAAACACAGGCCAACTAATCGTTTTAATTGTAAATGCAAGCTGTACGTGCTAAGTGTTTAAAACATTAATTTACATAGTTAGGGTACAAAAAAGATTCCAGCACCCTCAGTAGCTTGAACTGGGGCTGTGTTTCGATAGAAGCACATGAACCACCTTTTTTTCGAGGACTGTAAGTATGATAAAAAAGGAAGAACAAAAGTAATCGTCATTTTCCAACAGTCCCCAAAATAGTAACTGAAGAATACTCATTTAGGTAGTTTCATCAAAATTGCGAAGAAGATTATTAAAAGTCTTATAGGGTGATTCATCTCACAGCTTCTGGCGTAGTATTCTATGCATTGTTTGAAAGCAAATGGTACAGCTGCCAGAGAAGCTACTCAGGTCAATTAGAAATTTACTGCTGTAACAATTCTGGACCAACAAGAACTTGGCTTTGTCCACAATTTTTTTAATATGGGAGTTTTGATGGTTTAATACGACATGCTCCATTTTATCTTTTGTGTTTGCCACTTGCCCTGTTTCCTTGCTTTGTTCCTTTATGTTTTATTTTGTTTTTTGATGACAGAGACAACGGGTTTATTCCAGAAAGAGGAATTAGATAATCCTGGTTCTCAAAATGAAATCCGGTTTTCAATAGCATGAGTGAATTAGCTAGTGCCAGGTTGGTATGGAATTACATATGTTCATGGCAAAATTTACAAGTCCTTCTGAGTCTAGCTCTGAACAGCCATTCAAGCATCAAATACAAGTCTGAGAAACAGAGGGCAACAATCCTTCTTCACACCTGAAGAGCAAAATGTCCTGTTACCACTGCATGAAGTTTATCGGAATATTCTCCAAAACAGGAGCAATACAGCAGTTGCCAAGAAAAGAGAGATAGTATGGAGGAAGATCCCTGATTGAGTGAATGCATGAAACAGTTAAATCGATGAAATCTGGGTATATTTTGTGTAATAAATTATTGCATTGTGCAAAATGCACCTGATGATATTACCTTACTTGAAATTTTACATACCATGAAGTAAGCATTGTAATCTGTTTATGCAATATCAATGATATCAAAAAAGTACAAAACCCATGGTGTTAAGTGTTCAGCACATATAGAGTTGTTTTCTGCCTGCACTGAACCCTGTGCTGTCCCATAATTACATACAAAAGAGATGAAACATTCATTACTCTCATGTACAAATTTTCAAAAGACAACTTTTAACAGTACCCACACTTTCAATGGTAGCATACCCCATTCAAACTTAAGACGCTGGAAGTTTTGCCTCAATGTTTGTAATTATGTGCGCGATATCTCACATTATGGTAATAATGGGAAAGAGGACATGATAATATCTGCATTTAGTATTTGACATTCATACATGTACTTTTTTATGTACTTTCACACTGATGCTGTGAGAAGATTTCATCTTCTTTTTATTGTAATAATATCAATGATATGAAAATAGAGAAAAATAAGAAAGAAGAAAAAGAAGGTATAGGTACTCTTGGAAGAAGAGTCCTTAGAGGTGTTAGTCAGCCAGTCATCGTCCAATCCGCTATATCCTAACACAGGGTCATGGGGGTCTGCTGGAGCCAATCTCAGCCAGCACAGGGCACAAGGCAGGAACAAATCCCGGGCAGGGCACACACACACACACCAAGCACACACTAGGCACAATTTATGATCACCAATGCAACTATCCTGCATGTCTTTGGACTGTGGGAGGAAACTCACGCAAACACGGGGAGAACATGCAAACTCCATGCAGGGAGGACCCAGGAAGCGAACCCAGGTCTCCTTACTGCGAGGCAGCAGCGCTACCACTGCGCCCCCGTGCTGCCCTGTCCTTAGAGGTGTTTCTTTAAAAGTTGAGGGACTGTATAGAAGGGATGACATTGGGCAGCTCATTTCACAAGCAAGCCTATTATAAGATATTATTGCTCAGAAATGGCACAGTTGTTTAAATTCAATTGCTCTACCTGTGAATCTGTGGAACCCCCCTTTAATGGTGGATATTTATTTCTATCTCGGGAAGACAGCCCATGTGTATGTGTGTTTGTGTGTGGATACGGTGTCAAAGTTAAGCACTCTTTTTTGATCGGTTTGATTATAAGTGGTGTATCTAATGTTGCGGAGAAAGCTATCTTTAGCAAAAAAATAAATAAACAATAGGAAATGTAAAAGATCCTGCATCAACGTCAGCTCAGTGTCATGGTGTTATACTGAACATGTCATGTGTTAGAAATTTGCTCAAATACAATATATTAAAGTGTCGGACGTAAAATCAAGATACTTCTGTGGGTATGCCAGAATGTCTGACTCCAGTTTGATTACCTTTCTCTGGGTAGTATTTGGCGGAGGAGTTGTGTCTCTGTGTCGATTGTTCTCTCAGGCAGGGTCATAATATTTTCAACACTTTGCCTGCTTTTTCTGCATCTTAGTGAAGTTGGGATCAACATTTCTGACAGGTCATTTTTGACATTTCATCCTATGATTAGGTTCTTTGCTCATGAATCACTGCACCCTCCAAATATCAATCATTCTCATTAAACTGTTTTGCAGGTTAGTTTCTGGATATTGGTTGCCCCTGTATCGTTGGTGGATTTCTTCACATTTTTTTATGGAACAAGCAAAGTCTGAGCTCATTCCAAAAAGCATGATTAGTGAATTTTTTGCATCATGAAACTTTACCTTAATCTGTTCCAGAAACACAGGTTTGTCTAAATATAGGTTTTTCTAAAACTGAATTAGTCCAGTTTCAGTGAATCCTAATTTACTTTAGCCTGATTTCATACTAATCCTTTCTGAAACAGACCCCAGGCCAGTAGCAAAATTTACACCCCTCAGGTGCTGTGGTCATTAAGGACAGTTACTTGTGGGTCATTTAAACCACATGCTGCCACAGACACTTTGCTGTCACATTAGTTGCTCTGTAACTGTGTTCATGAGCTCCCTTTTATGGTCCTTTGTTCAGGCTGAGTAATATTTAGGTCTGGCATTTTGGTTTTGAATTTATAGTTTTGTCTTTTTAGAACCTTGAATTTTGAATTTCAATTTAGGTCATCTATTATTTTCTTAATTTATTTCTCACCTTTCGTTCATTTATAATAGTCACAGTTTTCAGTAATTTTCTGGTTTTATGCACAGCAAAACTGCTAGGTATAAATAAACTAATAGTGTTTATTCTTAACTCTTTTTAATGTTCACTTTAAGTGTTAAATTATCACTAGTAACTTTGTGGTGTGTATTATTTATGTACTCTCTTATTTTTTATTATTAGTAGTAATAGTATTAGTAATATTTGTTGTATTACAAATTTGGAATAGTGAATTCTTTCATTAATAAAGCTGAATGTAAATATTGAGTTTGGGCAAGGATTTGAATAGTTTTGACCTGCCCATTTGTCATTGATGATATTTAGATTCAGAGACTATTAACCATTTAAAAGGACTTGAAAATAAGCAGCACTGCAGTAAACCACTTAATAAATTTTAATCTTGCCGTGTTTGTTACATGACACAACATTAACTATTTTCTGAAGCTATATTATAGTTAGATAATATTGTGCACTGTGCCACTGACATTGTAACACACACAAATCCATTTACGTAATGTCAGAATCTATCATCCACATCTTGTTGTTATTATAGCACTAATCTTTTTTTCCCACCCTTTTTTCCATTATTATTTAAATGGTGATTGCTGTGATGTGAATTATTTCACTGTGTTGTATTTGCTGTTGGGCTTGTGCTTTTTTATTTTTTCAGCAAAATGCATCAGAAGTTGTAGATGTATTATTTCATAATCAAAACAGGCCAGATACAGTAATGTAATTCAGTTTTAAATTGCAGTGTGGATTGATGGGTGCGTATACAGAGAATTGATTGCAGTCTTTGTGGCAACACATGAAAATTCCGTGAGGGCTGTGAGCCACTAGAGACAGATATGGCATCATGAACAAAAGAAGTGAACAGATCAGGTAAAAAAAAGCATGTATATTTCTTTCCTTATTTGCTGTTCCTAATAGAAGAAAATGTTATTATTCAATGGGCATTTGTCTGCTCTCTTTGTCTAACTCTCTCCCTGTGATTTATGAGCTTGCAGTAAATTCATGAACTGCTGATGGGAGCTTAGATATAATTAATGTTTAGGTAATGTGTTACAAGTTCACAGATCTGTCATTGGTGCTTTTTTATAATAAAATAGTTGGAAGTGAACAATTTTAAAATAACGTTCAATAAAAAATACAAACAATAACATTGCACATGCTACTTGCAATTGATACGATTATTAAAATAAATATGTGCAAAATATAGCTGTTGAGAACATAAGTGTTTACATGTGAAGGGAATTGAATCAGAAGAGTGATTTTTTTCTCAGACATACAGGAATGGCTAATTATGTACTTATGTCTTCATACCCTCATTACTGCTTTTATGAAAATGTCATGTAGCACTATTTGATTCAATTTAAGACTGGAAAAAGCAAAACATTCATGTTTCTTCTACATAGTGTTTTGAAGCTATTTTTAATTTGAAGTTATTTATGCATTAACCCTCGCATGTTAATACGAGGGTTACACTTTATACATCTTAATTTAGCAAGGGCAAAAATATCCCTATGGTAGCTCAGGACTGAGACCAAGTCCTAGATGAGTGGGCACATAGAGATAAACCCAAAGGGGCTATTAGAGCACACCTCAACGTGGAAAATGTGGGCTACCTGGGACAGCTGAAGGTGGTAGGTCCTGTCAGAGCTAAGGGAGCTTTGGAAAGGATCAGAAGACAATACTGATCCTGGAAAAATCAAAAGGAAATCGTTAACATCTCCTGAAGTCAAGTAGGGGCAGACAACCCTGCACTTATAATGGCAAATGCCTGGAGGTAGCAGAGCTATGGTTTAAATATCTCTTACTGCCAGTTCAGGAATGATTATACAGTCAGTTGTAACCAGGGCAAAGGGTCACTGAGAGGTTGGAAAAGAAAATAGAATATAGAATATATAGAAAACATATAGAGATTTATAGAAAATAAAAAGAAACGGAAAGGAAGATAGAGGAAGTAAATAAATATGTGATGGGAAAGTTGGGAATCCTTCCATCTGATAAACAGGGACAAAAAGTAATGTAGCAAAACCCAGAAATTCAGCATCAGGGTTTGTTTTTTCCTCTGGTTTCCTTTATTACTCTGCAGCTGTCCTAATTATTGTATGTTTTGACAATAAATGCACTATTTGGATATTTATAGAATATATATATAGACTGATGAGCCACATCATGGCTGCTCTCCCATTTATATCCTTTAACAGCATAAATTTAATTATATACAGTATATCATAATATCTGCGGTGGGCTGGTGCCCTTCCCGGGGTTTGTTTCCTGCCTTGCGCCTTGTGTTGGGTGGGATTGGCTCCAGCAGACCCCCGTGACTCTGTAGTTAGGATATAGCGGATTGGATAAAGGATGGATGGATAGGTGAGAAGCAAGAACCAGCAATTCTTCACAAGACAAACCTATGTTCACATCCATACGCCTCATATGCTAATGCACTAGTAAGTCCACTTCTGGAGTATTGTGTGCACTTCTGGGGCTTCGTGTATAAATGGTGCGTACACACAAAAATGTTGTGTATGCCTGTTTCCATGCTCACATTGGGATGTATAAAAACTAAACTTGGCATAAAGCCACGTACATTCTCATGCCAGCTCAAACGTACGCAAGTTTTTGGCTCAGTTTTGCAAACTGGTGGCACCCAGAGTCAAAGCAGTGCTACTGTTCCTGTATGGCTTTTCTTTATTTTTTAGATTCACATCCCTGATGCAGCTTTATGAAGTGTGAGTGTGGAATCACAGCTTACAGCAGATGATTGGAATGAGGATTATCGGGATTCAGCATCGAGCACATGCTGCCTCAGCCATGCGCACAGTCTTTTTGAACTACTTCCATCTGGCAAACACTTCAGAGCCTTTCCTGCACAAACCTCAAGGAACAGTTTCATCCCAAGAGCTACAAACACACTCAATCAAATGCTCCTGGTAGAACTGTTTGTACTTAGAATTACAATTACAATTACCTCACTGTAAACGTGCACTAGAAGCACTGTATGTACATGTATATTGTACTTATGCTTTCATATTGTATAATTTTCATTGTTTTTTATTGTATTATTAATATTATTTTATACACAAATAAATTTATGGAGGATTTGCATATTGCATCTCATTGTATCATACAATAACAATAAAGGAATTCAATTCATTTCAATAGAAGAGAGCACGTATTTACCGATGATGAAGACTGGCTTCTAAGTCAATTTAGATATCCAAGCGCTATCTTCTTGGAGCTCCTGATATCATTTTTAAGATGAAATGCAGTAAAATATGTATATTATATTATACAGATACATTTTTAATTTGATTTCTTGGAAAAGCGGAAGAGGATGGATGGATGGATAATGTATACTGTATGCTTGCTAGAACTGGTGTGACCCTGGATGGATAGACGGATTGAATAATTAAACATGTACTACGAAGATATTTCAATGTTCCTTAAAGGTTTTGAAAAATCGGCGTTCTAAGCTTACAAATGGCCTGACATTAATTACAGAGCTGATTGTGTGTTGATTGGTTACTTGGAGAAAGAAAAGTAAGGACAGGAACTGGGACGTAGTTACGTTTGAAAGAGACAGTACTGCTGCAATAAATGATTTCATCGAGGGTCTCACACAGCACGGCAAGTATCTTGTGGGGGTCAGGAACAATCTCTGGACAGGGCACAAGCTCGTCGCTACCATGTGCCCTAATGTTTAATTCCTATCATCATGACAATGATATCAAGTATACATCTTAGCATTTAAATTGTTCAGAGAGCTGTAATATCATGAATGTAATGTATTCTGTGTCCTGTCAGTGTAAGAGAAAGCTGGTTTAAGAAGCACACACTGAATATGAAGCATTTAATGTGCTACTTTAGGTACGATGGGATTTGAGAACATAGTAAATTAAACAATTTTAAGAAGTTTATGACATTCTACTTTAATGACAATATAAACTATGTGATTAAAGTGGACATTTCGTGATTAAAGTTAACATTTGGACATTTTTTTTCCACTATGTCCCTATTTTGTTTTTCTTTTCTCTGTACCCTAATACGCTTCCATATGACACTCACACAGTGGGCTACGACTCACCTTTTCACAGCGACTTTGATATCTGACCTCTTCTTATTTGTTTCAGGTACTGTGTGACTTTCTGAACTTGAACATTTGAGTTTCTCTGCTACTCTGTTACTCGATCAACTTCCTTTTGTTGTTTATACTGTATCACTGCTTAAACCAACAAATAGTAAGTTTTTCCTTGCCTCTACTTGGTATTCGCTGAAATTCTTTTTTCCCTGTGCTTTTGCCATTGTCTTTACACAGAACTCAAAACATAAGGGGCTATTTATATTGATTTACATATTCAAAGAGGCGTAATTCTGGGAGGAGTCGGGGTGGGGCGGCAGGCGCATGCACAAGCATTACTTTTCATGCTGACTGGGATTTATGTAGTGGAAGAACATGGAAGTTGGCATATGCACAGATTTATGCATCTGGATTTTTTTGGGTAATGGATGTATAGATGATCATAATATAAAACTAGCAATTACTTCATTAAAAAAATATATATTATTGCTGCTTATTTTATCATATTTTATGTTTGTATTCATTAATGGACAAAAAATAATAGCTATGGAGTGCCTCAATGGCTTTTTTTTATTATGACTTTGGTTTATTTTTCATGTATATCCATCCATGCACATCTGACCCATACCAAATGCATCAGTTTTAAGCAGTATTAGGTGAGAAACAAGAACCACCAATTCTTCACAAAACAAATCTATGTTCACATCCACAAGCCTCATTTCCACTTTTGTCCGTACTCCATGTTTTAGTGTGAATTCTATGCACAGTGTTATAAATGAGGTCCCTGGTCACCACAGTATAAGAAAGACATAGCAGCACTTGAAGCTGTGCAGAGGAGAGCAACCAAGTTCATTCCAGGACTTAAGGGCATGTCCTACTCTGACAGACTCAAAAACTTAAACCTGATTGAGCAGGATAGACTGCATGGGGACCTAATCCAGATATTCAAAATCCTCAAAGAAATTGATAAAGTAGATCCAGCAGCATTTTTTCAGCTTAAGGGTGAATCACAGAGTCAACATCAGTGATAATTATGGGAAAGTGAATTTGAAACTGAAGCCAAGAATCTCTTCTTTACACAAAGAGTTGTGGGACTTTGGAACAAACTAATGAGACAAGTAGTTGAGGCAGACACCTTAGCAACCTTTAAGTAAAATCTGGATGAGATATTAGGGACAGCATAGCGATTAGCTAAACAAATGGGCTGGGTGGATTGAATGGTCTTCTCTCGTTTGACAGATTTCTTATGTAATTATATATGAATGGTATTGAAATATCAAAGGGAAATAAAAAACTTGTGAGAATATTTGAAAAAATAAGTATAGTAAATTCTATACAGACACAGATAATCCCTGATGCTGCATTGAAACAGTGATATCCATTGCTCCACCATGTTGTCCATTTTCATGTTAATTACTAATTTAGACAAACAGACAACATGGAGTAATTGTGACGTTCCTTTACATTTATATTTTCAGGCCATTTCCCCTTGTGAGAGATTCAAAAAATTGAGGAAGGTGGACCCTAGGAACAGACTTAAACTCCTAGTTAGGGAATTCTAGATATTGTCTAGCCCTGGATGGAGCAGAACTCTTTAAAATTAAATTGCAATAAAACTGAACTCCTGCAAATTGGGACTAAAATGCAACTTAATAAAATGAGCTCCTTCCCAGTCCATCTTGGCAGTGATCTCATCAGACCTGCCTCTACTGTAAAAAATCTTGGTGTCATTTTTGATTCCTCCTTCACTTATTCCGCCCACATAAATCACATTAAGAAACTTTCTTACTTTCACCTCCGTAACATATTCCGTGTTCGCTCCTTCCTCTCCTTCTCTAATGCTGAGAAACTTGTCCATGCTTTTATCACATCCCGCATCGATTATTGTAATTCCCTACTGGCAGGTGCTCCTTCTAATCTTATATCACAGCTCCAGCTTATTCAAAACTCAGCTGCAAGAGTCCTTACTCGAACCAGCAGCAGCGAGCACATCACACCCATCTTGCTCCGCCTTCACTGGCTCCCTGTGTCCTACAGAATCAAATATAAAATCCTACTAATAACCTACAAAGCTTTAAATAACCTCGCACCAAACTACATCAGTGACCTTCTCCATCACTATGTGCCTGCCCGCCCACTAAGGTCCTCTGATTCTGGTAATCTTGTTGTGCCCCTCACTAATCTACACTCCATGGGTGACAGTGCCTTCAGCTGTATAGCGCCCAGACTCTGGAATGACCTACCAAAATTAATCAGGTCAGCTGACTCCATGAATTCTTTTAAAAAACAACTCAAAACTCATCTGTTCAGAAAGGCTTTTAGCTCTACTTGACTTTATCACCCTTCTCTCAGTTTACCTTTATGTCAAGTTGCTAATGTAACCTGTATGTGTGTGCTAGACCATCAATTATGTTGTCTGTTTTTTTTTTTCAGAATTTACTGTCTTAATCTTCTTTATTTATTTATCTGGTTTGTACAATGCTATATACGGTATATTCTTTCGTTCTTTATTTATTCTGTAAGTGCCTTGAGCATGGGAAAGGCGCTATATAAATAAAATGTATTATTATTATTATTATTACTGTAAGGAGCTCTAGAATATTGAAGCTCAACTCCATATCACGGCATAGTGTTTCTAAAAAAAGATACATGGCCTCATAATTGCAAATCAGATATATGTAAAGACATTCATGTGTTTGTTTATGTATGTATGTATCCTATTTAGGTTATTCTAAACTGTATAACTATTTCTACCCATTACATGGTCATATAGCTTTGACTTCTTTGTCACATGGGTGTAATTTACAGAATTAATACTAAACTTTGTAGTCCTATCTGAACTACAGCCACAAACTGCAATGTCTTTACTAAAAATGCACTTTTGCAAGATAAAAATGTAACATCAGCATGTTTTAGAATTTCTCTTATCATAGTATAACTTAAAGAACAGCAGAAAGGAAATATATTATGTCAGAGGTAAAGGAATAATGTACATAAGACTTCAAGAAAAAGGGAATACCTCATGCATCAATATGTAAAGCCTACATTGTGAAAGCATAAAGACAGTTTTGAACCACAGAATTATTTCAATTCTCTGATGAAAGTAAGCCTGAGAACACAGACCGATTGTTTTATAACTTTTTTGTTGACATTAAATGACCATAAGATGTGCAGGCATGAAACTAGTTTGACAAAGTATAAAAGTCAAAATTGGTCAAAGCTGACATAATTTGGGGTTTTTATAAGAAATATAATGATTTAGTTCATGAGGTAGAAGTACCTAATAAACAAGAGATGCTTCGCTAAAATTTTTGAAATATTAAAATGTATGTTCAACTTAAATGTTTAAAGTCTAAATATTCTTGGTTGTAATAGAAATTTGTCATTTTTCACCTTCTGATAGAGGTCTATAGATGCCTAGATCAATCATAAAGGGTCAAAAATCAAAAATAACATTATATTCATAATCACTGACCAAGAAATAGTCTAAAACAATACCCCACATGCTTACATTTGAAATTTGTCATTTTTAGCCTTTTGGGAGTAGCTCTTAGGATGCTAGGACAACCAGAAAAGAGTTAAATATCTGAAATATATTCATGATTAGCTACCTTGAAATGACATAAAACAACACTCCATGTGCCTATATTACTATTACTATATTACTGTTCCCCCTTTTTCGAAGTGTTGCGAAAAGTGCCTCCATTAGGGGCTGAAACCCTGTGGGTGGTTGATGTGGTATGTATAATTTCAAGTCATTCTGATTATTTTTGATGAAAACACCTGTTGGTTTACACTTTATTATAAGGGTACAATTTCCTGCAAAAATATGGTCTAAAAAGGTTTTTTGGGGGTTTGGAGAAACTAAAATAGAGGGTACCCCCGAAAATCTTGATTCTTCCATAAATGGACATCAAGATGAGTTGAATGATATATCGCATGTGTAAGTTTTCTCGTCCTGGCGAATCAGAAGGTTCATAAGTGTTTCTTATAAATACATTAAACCTGAGAGGACATCCTTGTTTGCTTTGCTCTTGATTGATTTGCTCCAGAGTAACATATGAGGACTCTTTCAAGTGCTGACAGGCAGAGGATTTCAGTTATCTTATTGGAGAAAGAATTGCCCGTCACTTTGATGTGAAAACATACTGTTGCATTGACTACAAGCAGATGCTTTATGCAGTTGTTAGCAACAAAAGTGGCCTATCAAGCAATTGCCACATGTTACAGCAGTAATCTTTTACACATTAGAAAGCCAAACTTCATCTTATTTTTATTGGATAAAAGCCTGTCCACTGAAAAGGAAGTGATCATAGTTATTAAGAATATAAACTGTACCCACCGCCCCACCCTCACCCAACGTAATGTTGTTTAGAGCCATTTTTACTGCTATCTAAAAGATTTTGTAACCTAAACCTAGTGAGGACTCTTTTTAAATGCTGGATATTTCAGAAATCTGCCCAGGTAACAATATGCTGTCACTTTAATATGATAACAGGTGTTTGAATATGGGACAGCCTAACACAGATCTGCTTGTGCTCACAACTCAAGCGTCCTAAAAAGCAATTGCTATGAATTACAGAAACAGATGTACATCCATCTGAATAGTTTTTACATATGATATTTTGCAATATATATACTGTATATATATATATATACACTGTATATATACAAAATATTCGATTGACATTCATTTCAGTTGCTATTGCTAATGGAGTTGGAGGCTACTAACACAAAAGGTAACTTAAAATTAGTATTAATGCAACATGCAAATAAAAATCCAGGATAACCATTTAGAATGCATTCATGTGGAAATATGTTACTCACTTTACTGTCAGTAGTTAAATCCTTAGGATCTACACATTAGTAAGCTCTGTTTTTACCAGGTGATTTCCTACAAGAAAAAAAAGAAAATACCAAAATGACTATAAAGATAATAATTGACTATTCACACAAAAACAATAGCCTTCACTACCATTCAGTTATGCTGGCTAGGAAACACACAAATACTCAAGTACCATGACGTAAAACATAATTAAGCACTGAACAGCAGCTCAGAAGGAGTTGATCCAGTAAAAACTATGAGATTGAAAGTATCATTTCATAGCCAGTAACCCTGAAGTGACATCCTAGCAACTGCTCACTACAACAGAACTGAAAACTAATTACAGTGCATCTTTATTTATTCTGTGAAAACCTGCTTTGCTGTAGTTAAAGGGTACTGACATAAAACATAATAGAGTATGGTGGCTCTGCATTTCACTGGTATTTTAAAGGTGACTGACCTCATAACACAATCAATATTTCTTCAATGAAAGAATGAAAATCCAAATAAAGCTAACAACACAATTACTTTGAACGAATACTTCTTAAAAAGAAATAATAAAATTGTTAGAGCTGCTAAGGCTCACTGCTTGATTGCACAAAAGATATAAAGAGCTTAAATCAGTTCTGCTTAGCAGAACTTGACTTCTCTAATGTGGAAGATTCAGCAATCTCCAGAGATCAAGAGGACTGCATCATGTCACCACCATCTGAAATCTGTGATACTAAGGGACCTGTCACTTTCTGTAATAGTTAGATATTTGCAGTCAGCTCCATATAATCTAATCTTGTAGCTGGAGAACATTTTAATTAACTTGTACTACTGTGAGAGAAAAGAAGCTTATTCTTCATCAGGCATGTGCAGCACCATTCAGAATTGTCTGAAAAAGCTCATCTCGCAGGAGTTCTTCCTTCTATTTTTTGAAGAATTTGCTTGTATGGTTTTAAAAATGACTATGATTTTAATATTTGGGTGCAATTGCCTGAAACCATCAAATACTATTAAAGCTGTCATGTGTTGCTTTAAAAGCACTGGGTCCTTGTGACCAAGGTCTCCTGCAGAGTGGGCGTGCCCTGAATTTCTGAAACATAATGAATCTTCATTCACTCAGTGTTTTACTCAACACGCATTGCCTTAAGCCTGCCTGGTAGCTTGAGGTTGCAATGAATTTATTAGCATTTAAAACCTGCTGAAGGAAAATTAGAATGAGAGCGGCACCATTTAAAAAGTCCTTGTTTGTGTGATTATAGTGTGACACAGTGAGCAGTGCTGCAGCCTCGCAGATTCAGTGTCCTGGATTCAGATTCCATGCCCAGTTGTTTCTGGTGTTAAGTTTACACATTCTCCTTGTGTCTGAGTGTGGTTTTCTCCTGTATCCATAGAGATATGCAGTTAAATTACTTGGCCAAATTGGTCTTGTGGCAACGTATGCATGAGTAGATCCAGTGTGAAGGATGTGTGCCTTGTTCAGAGCTGTTTCTCAATACCTGGGGACTTATTTATAAAACTTTGCATGATTTCAAGCATGAATATACACGTACACTAAAAATCAGGAAAATGCGCATGCTAAAAAAAAATTAGATTTACAAAACCTAGTGCATGGACATTTTATCCTTTATAAATCATAATCATCTTGGAAATTTGCATTCGTGAATGCTCCTCAAACCTTGTCCAGTTGCCACCCTGAAACAACCACATATGGACTATGCTAATCAATTTCATACATATGCAATCATGATGCTGCAGAACCTCATTGGAGGGTAGAGCAGCCTCCCACATGGCGTAACTAGTAGTATGAGAATGAAGTTTTTATTCTCTAAGTTAAAGGCATCTAAAAATCCTTCATTTGGTGGCCTAAGCACAGGTGTCAGCAACAAGCGCAAATATGTTAAATGGCAACATGTTACTGCTAGCATAAATGCTGTGAGCTCCAGCAGCATCATTTCTGTAGTAAAATGAATAAATAAATAAGTTCCAGTCTCTGGTGACAAAGAGAATTACTAGTCACTGACAGAGTGACGAGAGGAGAAGAAAATACATCTACACTCTCTGATTTTGATCTGCAAGTGGTATTTGTAATTGGAGATATCTTTTTTGGAGGCATTATGCCAGAGCAGTTCTGACGACTGTCAGTTTCATCTTGGCATCACAAATGACTTGATAACAGAATGTAACTTCTTATGGTTAACAAAAACAGCTTCATTCTCGCTAGGTGCCCTAATTGCAATATGAGTCCCTCTCTCCGGAAATTACCATTAATCTTCTGCAGCCAGGTGTTACATGGGCATCCCCTTGGCCTGGTTCACCAGTTCGGGTCCTCAGCCAGCCGAGTCACCCTGAGGGTATTGCACCACATGGCTGTAGTGCCATAACTAATAGTCTCTCACAATGCAGGTAATGTGCCTTATTCGGAACTCTGTGAGCAACCGCTTATTCGACAGAATGACAAACCAACAGTACCCAAGGATTCTCCAAGGAGACACAGTACCGAAGGAGTCCATTCTTCATCTCTGGTCACTGGATAACGTTCATATCTCACAACCATAGAGCAAAACAGGAAGCACCAGAACTCTAACTTGGACCTTCGTCCTTTAGCAAAGATATCAGGAATGCCTCACATCCCTTTCCAACAACCTCATGACCCCCCCATACTATCCCAATCTATCTACTGACTTCATAGGAAAAGTCATCAGAAACATGAATGTTACTTCCCAGGTAAATATACACTGCACAAGAAGTTCTGTGTGGTCACAAAATATACTGCTCAAAAAAATTGAAGGAACACTTTTTAATCAAAGTATAGCATCAAGTCAATGAAACTTCTTGGCTATTGATCTGGTCAGTTAAGTAGCAGAGGAGATTGTTAATCAGTTTCACCTGCTTTAGTGTTAATGAAATTAACAACAGGTACACTAGAGGGGCAACAATGAGACGAACCTCAAAACAGGAATGGTTTAACATGTGGAGGCTACTGACATTTTTCCCTCCTCATCTGTTTTTTCACTAGTTTTGCATTTGTCTATGGCCAGTGTCACTATTGGTAGCATGAGGCAATACCTGGGACCTCATGTATAACGGCGTGTGTAGAACTCACACTATAACATGGCGTAAGCACAAAAGCGGGAATGGGCGTACGCACAGAAAAATCCAGATGCAGGAATCTGTACGTACGCAAACTTCCACGTTCTTCCGCTACATAAATCCCGATCAGCGTGAAAAGTAACGCACGTTCATGTGCCTGCTGTCCCGCCCCAACTCCTCCCAGAATTACGCCTCTTTGAATAAGCAAATCAATATAAATAGCCCTTAAGCCAAGCCTTCTGTGAAAAGACAATGGAAAAAGCATGGGGGAAAATATAAGAATTTCAGTGAATACCAAGTGGAGGCAAGGAAAATCATACTATTTCTTGGTTTAAACAGTGGTATAAACAAGAAAAGGAAGTTGATCGAGTGACATAGTGTTGGAGAAACTCGAAAGCTCAAGTTCGCAAAGTCGCACAGTGCCTGAAATAAAAAAGAAGTTGTCAGATATCAAAGTCGCCGTGAAAAGCCGAGTCGTAGCCCACAGTCTGAGTTTCATATGAAAGCTTATTAGGGTACAGAGAAAAAAAATAGGCACACAGTGGGAAAAAAGCATGAAATGTCAACTTTAATCTCGAAATTTCCACTTTGATCACATAGTTTATTTTGTCATTAAAGTAGAACATCACAAACTTCATCTTAAAATCGTTTAATTTACTAGTTGCTCAAATCCCATCGTAACTAAAGTAGCACGTTAAATGATTTGTTTTGTATTTGATCATCTATGTGCTTTATGTGTGTGAATCACTACGTGCTTACCAGCTTTCTCTTCCTCCAACAGGACACAAAATCCATTACATTCGTAATATTACAGCTCTCTGAATAATTAAAATACTGCGATTTATACTTGATATAATATTCATGATGATAGGAGTTAAAGCATGTTATTAAACATTGGAACACAGTGGTGCAGTGATTGTGCGCGACCTTTGATGAAATAATTTATTGTAGCAGTACTGTCTCTTTCAAACGTACTAACCCCCAATTCCTGTCCTTCTGTTTCTTTCTCCAAATTCCTAATAGCTACACAATCAGCTCTGTAATAGACGTTAAGCCATCTGTAAGCTTATAACGCCGATTCTTCAAAACATTTAAGGAACGTTGAAATAACTTCGTAGTACATGTTTAATTATTCTATCCTTCACGCCAGTCCCAGTGAAGCATACAGTGCGAGGCAGGAACAATCCGTGAATGGAGCGCCAGATCCTTGCTACCGTAGTGACACCGTGTCCTTTAATTATTAACAATATAGATTATTTAAATGAAGTTAAAGTTTTATCTGTATAATATAATAGACATATTTTGCTGCATTTCATCTTAAAAATGATATCGTCATCATATGTAAATACGCTCTTTATAAAGTGGCTCAGGTTGTGCAATATTATAACTGTAGTGCAAGTTTACAGTGAGGTGATTGTACTTATAAGTACAAACAGTTCTACAAGGAGCACTTGATGAACTGATTGATTGCGTTTAGAGCTCTTGGGATGAAACTCTTTCTGAACCGCGAGGTCCATACAGGAAAGGTTTTGAAGCATTTGCCGTGTGAGAAGCAGTTCAAATAGGAAGCATGGCTGAGGTAGCGTGTGCTTGATGCTGCATACCAATAATTCTCTTTCCGATCAGCTGCTCCAAGTGGTGCAGTGAGAGTAATATGGAAAAACATGATCCGCTGTGGCAACCCCTAACGAGAGCAGCTGAAAGAAGTAAAAGAAGGTGCAGTGAGAGTAACAACGCTAAAGCAGTTATGGTATTTGGAATAGTTTGACCATTCCGTGGACCATTATATTGTTACTGGTTAATTACAATCAGATGCATTAAACTAATAAACGACATGCAGTTAATTTCAGTGTATTTATAAAGCCGCGTCATGGATTGTCTGTTACATTTACAAGAAAGGGTAACCACACAGGAACAGTAGCACTGCTTTGACGCTGGGTGCCGCCAGTCTGCAAAATCGAGCAGAGAACTTGCGTATGCCAGGGTATGACGTACCGTGGAAATGTGCGTGGCTTTATGCCAAGTTTAGGTTTTATACATCGCGATTTGAGCGTGGAAACATTCGTACGCAACATTTCTGTGCGTACGCACCGTTTATACATGAAGCCCCTGGACCCTACAGAGCTTGCACAAGTAATCCAACTTCTCCAGGATGGCACATCAATACGTGCCATTGCCAGAAGGTTTGCTGTGTCTCTCAGCACAGTCTCAAGGGCATGGAGGAGATTCCAGGAAGCAGGCAGTTACTCTAGGAGAGCTTGACAGGGTCCCTCGTAGAATGTCCTTAAACCATGGAGCTCGATTGGCATTTGCCATAGGTATCAGAATTGGCAAGTCCACCATTGGCGCCCTGTGCTTTTCACAAATGAGAGCAGGTTCATCCTGAGCACATGTGACAGACGTGAAAGGGTCTGGAGAAGCCATGGAGAACGTTATGCTGCCTGTAACATTGTTCAGCATGACCGGTTTGGTGGTGGGTCAGTGGTGGTCTGGGGAGGCATATCCATGGAGGAACACACAGACCTCTACAGGCTAGACAATGGCACCTTGACTGCCATTAGGTATCGGAATGAAATCCTTGGACCATTTGTCAGACCCTATGTTGGTGCAGTGCTTTCCTGGGTTCCTCCTGGTGCACGACAATGCCCGGCCTCATATGGCTGAAGCATGCAGGCAGTTCCTGGAGGATGAAGGAATTGATACCATTGACTGGCCCCCACACTCACCTGACCTAAATCCAACAGAACACCTCTGGGACATTATGTTTCAGTCCATCTGACGCTGCCAGGTTGCACTTCAGACTGTCCAGGAGCTCAGTGATGCCCTGGTCCAGAACTGGGAGGAGATTCCCCAGGACACCATCCGATGTGTCATTAGGAGCATGCCCCGACGTTTTCAGGCATGCATACAAGCACGTGGGAGTCCTATAAACTACTGAGTATGATTTTGAGTTGCTGCAATGAAATTTCGGCAAAATGGACTAGCCTGCTGGGGTGTCTTTGAATTCAGCCCCATTAGGTTGTTCTCAAGGTGTTCCTTTAATTTTTTGAGCAGTTTATATGCCCTGGTCCAAATGTAGAACTACTCCAGGCCCATTTGTAATCACAGGAAGGACCAGAAGTAAATACAGATGTCAAAATAAGGCCACCAGAGACTCCTAGTGAATTTGGATTTAAAAGGACAGGTGTTGGTATGAGGTCAGCTGTTGTGAGGAAGAAAACATTTTTCTTCAGTGCTATTGTAAGAAATTGCCAATACCTCTACTGAGATTCAAAAATATTATATTGTGTCAGATATCTCTTAAATATTCAATAAATGTTATATACGGGTTTGGATAAGTATTCCAAAATCATTACAAAATCACTCTAAATCAGACTGGTGTAAATGGGTGTGAAATTGATCTTATTAAGCACGTTAGAAAGTGAAAGGATAGGCAATATTTCTTTTGTTTAAGATCGCACTTGCAATGCACATTTTGATTCTTCCCTATTAAACATGATTTATTTATACAGCAGTTTGTGTTACCTTTCAGTTGTATACTTAAATATTATTTCATGTTCCTGCTTTCATTCATAGCTGTAAATTTCTAATGGAAATATGCAGCTATGAAAACAGAATTTACGTCTGCCTTTTAAAAAGCAGCCGATTAGTTTCTTTTTCCTGTTCTGCATAAAAACACGCTTCCTCAATTGGACCCATGGATGTGTTTGTCTGACAAGGTTGTTGCCTTCAGTGGATGAAGGAAGAAACCTACATTTTCTATTTCTCTTGTCAATAAAGATTTTAATATCCCAATATGCCTTTTTCAGGATTGTTTTCCCTGCATTCACGTTCACTTCATCCTTTGTTTTACAGCCCATGTAGACCTCCATTTCCTTGCACAGATATTCTTAATGGTTAATGTCCTGTGTTTGTGTGGGTTTCACTCTAGGTACTCTTGTTTCCACCATCCCCATAGATGTGCTGGTTAGGTTAATTGTCAACTGTAAATTGTAAATCCAAAGCTGCCAGGATAGATACAGCCCTTCAAGACCCTGAAATGGGCTAACATAGTATGAGAATGACATTTTTATATTCCTTTAGTGCTTTCTTTTCCCCCTAAGTAATATTCACTGGTCTGCTTATTACTACATTATTACAGACAATTTCCTTCATTTTCTATACCCTTGTGTATTTTTTCCTGATCATTTTGCCCACAGTTTTCAGTTTTTAAACAAATATTTACAGTTCTTCAAGAACTTATTAAAGAAAGTGCATAATTGGGCCATAGAGGTCCTTTAAGATCTTTTACAATACGTATACAAAACATTATTATTAATTTTGCCTTGGCTGATGCCTTTGTCCACAGCAACATGTTCAGAATACAGTACAATTTTTTAATTACTTTTTTTACTGTTAGACCACTACTAGCTAAGTGACTTACTCAGGGTCACACATTATATCTGAGATAGGAATTAAACCATCAACCTTGTGCTTTCGCAGATAATCTAAATTATAGCTAAAATAAAGCCAGCTGACACATGGAACAAAATGATTTTATAATAAACATATTTACATTCATTTATATTAGGCATTTAGTAACAAATGTAGAGCATTGTTCCTCAGAAAAAGTGTAAAAATAATACAATACAATAATACAAGAACACATCATGTGAATATGTTAACATGACAGGAGAATCTTTATATTTGTTTGGATGGCACTTTGGAAGAGGTACTTGTAGAGCAGACCGCCATTAACTGGAGTTATTTAATGGGGTCCCAGGTGATTAAGTAGTTCAAATTTCATGGATAATCAAACTGCCCAATGGGTCCAGGTGGAGATGATTGTTATGGAAGAAGTAACCATATTGGCAAAGAGAACAAAAGAGTGTGCTTTGAGCAAAGAGTAAACTGTGGCGTGAATCTGCTAAGTATAATAAGGTCACATCCATAAGGTATGGTGTCTTTTTATAAAGTAAGCACGTAAATAAACAAAAGATGATAATCTGGCAATTGCTGTTTCAGAAAGACACTATCCACTGTTGTTTTCTGTTGCAGCTAAACCGAAAATCAGTTAACTGTAGATACTTTACATAATATACTGTATATGCTGTAAGGTAAGCTTTAATTTGTGTGTTTGTATCATCTTTATTAATTTAGAAGGAATTCAAATAAATGCAGCCTAACTCGACTGGTGATAAATGTCTTTTCATTGAGAAGAAGGTCACAGGCTATTTTTCAGCCATAACTGTCTAGTCTTCTCCCACCTACAGAACTCATACTGAGATGTTCACACTTAAAAGAATATTAATCAAATGAAACATTTTCAATTAAATGAAAGAATAACAAAATGTTTCGCATTTGAGGTTTGGCTCTAAAATGACCTGTTTTTAGTTATGAAATGGCATAACTTCAAGGTATAGATTTTCTTTTTCAAGAAAGATAGAATAAAACAGCAGTTTTGCATTTAGAAAATAGTTATTTAAGAAATGTATTCATAAAGCTCGAGGGTAGTAGCCTGACATAACAGGTGTTAAACTACAGCCTCCTTGCTATTATTATGCATTAAGTATATCTGTATAGCATGCTAAACAGCTGTAAATGGAAAATATATATATGTATGTGTGGCCCAAAACATAAAAAAGAAACATTATATGCTCCACTGCTTTGCAATATAAATTAGATCTGAAAAATATTTTAGAAAAGTTTTATTTCATTGGAGATGGCACAGCGGTGCATGCAATTTCCTCACATACTCCAAAGACATTTAGATTAGGTGATTTCACACAATATGTGGGGATGTGAGTATGAAATATGTGTGTGAGAGGGAACTGCAACAGCCAAGCATCTTATCCAGATTGAGTTGCCACTTTAGCCTGAGAAGAAATATTTCAATCTTTTACAACCCAGTATATGAATAAGTGGGCTTGGCAAATGACTTACTTAGTTGTGCTCATTTCTTAATATTGTCTTCAATTTTGGATTTCCAGGGTAACACCATGTGATTCATGTAAAGACATTTCCTTGATAAGCAACACACTTTTCTATTCTCATTTGTAATAGATTAGTATTGCTACAATCTAAAAAATATGTAAATGTTATGCAATATGGGCTGTATTTAGTTATACTTCATATAATTTCAGTTTTAATATAATATGTTTTTTTGGCTTTTTTTTTTCTTTTGAAGCAGAAATGCCTAATATGCCAAAAATCATAGCAACCTGTGCAATAGCATACATAATTGAATTCCATATGTTAGATTTGTAATTAAAAGCCAAGTCCTTCCAATGAGTTAATTAACAACACATTCAAACTGCTATTTTTTTCAATTAGAATGCTAAATTAGCCCCATCATTGTCATTTAACAATGCAGACACCTCAATCGGAGCAATCAAATAACAGTTTCGGTTGTTCATTACCAAGATTGCATTTGTTACAGAGCTAAGTCAGGAACTTCAAACACAGGAACAGATGCAAATGCATTTCAAAAGGTTAGATAATTTTTATTTCATTTTATAATGTTCCTATTGTAATGTTTGCTCATACCTTGAACATTAGGACATGGTCCTTAATTTTTGAATGTATGAGATACTTTTATGGAAATTTTCTGGAAAGCTTGAGCCATACAGTATTGTAATATCAAATCCAGATTAAACTAAGTTAGATGGAGCAAGACAATTCAAAAACAGTGGTAAAATGAGTTTTCCGTTCATTTAAAGACAAAAATAAAAAAATCTAATGTTGACCATGGACTGGTTCTCTGCAGTAGGAATTTACATGTTATACAAATACAATTGATTTTCAGAAGGCCTTTGATGAGATGGGTTTGTGTCCTGGGTCTTTCCTGCTGGGGAGTTTGCATGTTCCCCCTGAGTCTGTTTGGGCTTCCTCAGGCTGCTTCAGTTTCCTCCCACAGTCCAATGTAGGTTAGGTGCATTGGCGATGCTAAGTTCGCCCTAGTGTATGTGTGTGTGTGTGTGTGTGTTTGCCCTGTGATGGACTGGCGCCCTGTCCTGGGTTTGTTCCTGTCTTGCACCCTTTGCTAGTTGGGATAGTCTCCAGCACCCTCCATAACCCTGTTCAGGAATAGGCGGTTTAGAAAATGACTGAATGACCTTAATAAGATCCCACTTATGAGGCTTCTAATCTAAAAGCTAAAAGGAGTGGAAGGTCATGGCATTGTGTGTGGGTGCAAAATATTATTAAACACAGGAAGTAAAGTGCTATCGTGTGAGGGCCTTTTTCTGAATTAGGTGTTGTCAAAAGTGGTTTCAGTACTGGAGTCACTGATCTTTTTAATATACATTCATGACCTTATGAATATAATCTGAATAAGAATATAAATAACAAGCTGGTTAAGTTTGCAGATGATGCCAAACTAGGTGGAATAGCAGACTATCTACAATAAATCATTACATATGGACTCAAAAAAGATTCAGACTTGGAAAATCTGCAGTAGCTGAAATTTAACGTAAGTGAATACAAAGGGTTACTCATAGGAGGTAACATATTACATTTGAATATATGTTTACATTGACAGAAGTGTCTCGTGTCCACTTTTTAGCCCTAATGTGACACAAATCTGATGCTTTCAAGGCTGGGTGGAAACAGAAATCTAATCTTTTCAAATTCAGATTTGAGTCACTTTCACATGTGGTCCTAGATGGGATACCTATCCTATCCATGGCCATGTTACATTAATGAGAACAGATCGGAATTATCTGAGCCAGTACTGGCAGCATGGCAAAACAACAATGGAGGAGATCTATAGATCTGACAACAGTCTCGGTCACACCAATTTTGGCTCCTTTCTCATATCCACACATCTCTTGGTGTAGCAGTGCTAGCAATAGCTGCAAAAACAGCAAAAGCTAGCAACTGCCTCTTTTCACCTTCTCATGTGCAGCTGATGAAATTTTAGATGTCCTTCGGAGGAAAATATGATGCATACTCTATCTACTAGTGTGTCCATTTTGTCAGCTTTCATACCATGAGTTGTCTCACAAATAAGACACTTTTTGTTCTTGGTGACACAGATGACTTATGTACAAACGTATCGAGGTGTGCATGCGTGCCATTTCAGAGGACAGATGTGTTCATATTACAGTTAGATACAGGTCACTTGCATTTATGAATATGCACTGTCAGGATAGGCAACTTCAATCTGAGCAAAAAAATGGGATTCAGCAATAAGGCTTGTAATGTGAATGTAACACCTAAGAACACCTTATGAGAAGGACCTAGGAGTCATGGTGGACTTTTCAATTCTAACATATAAACAGTGTACAGGAGCCATTAAGAAGGGTTAGGGTTAGGGTTAGCTTAAGCTTATTGCTTAAGCTACGTAGCACACTTAGGACTCCTCACCTGGAATCCTGTGCACAGTTGTGAGCTTCATTATTACCAAAAAGACATTCTAGACAGGTCTAGGGGCTCCAAACCTCTCCTTGAACCCCCCCATGCCAACCTCCCCCTGTTCTAGATATGCCCTGCCATTTGCTCATAGATTTCATATGTGATTGAGAGGATGCTGATCTCTTAAGGGGGACCCTTATCGAGTTCTGATAATGAATCGTGATTGATGTAAGGGGGGAATTCTCTTTCGGATATCTCTTTTTGGGCACTTACAACCCAAACTGTCTAGGAGAACAATGTATCCTTGAGCCGGCCCTGGTGCTAGAGAAAATCCAGAGAAAATCAAGTAAGCTCATTTGTCATTGTGTCATTTGAACTGTAAGGTATGGGCTATGAGGAGAGACTGAAAAAGATTAAACTTGTCAGTTTAAGTAAACTGATTCAAATTTTGAAGAAAATTAATATGGTGGATCCTATGTCGATACAGATGGAAACTTGTTAAGATTACATTTTGTACAAACTTCAGAATGGTTTTCTTCACACAGAGAACCATAGGCACATTAGAATTATTTACCAGGTAGTTTGATAGACAGTAGGATTTTAGTGACTTTCAAAACCTCGCTAGTTGCTACTTTGGAAAAAGGTGTATAGGCTTGATGAGCTTTGGTGAGCTGAATGGCATGCCCTTGTGAAACTTGTTTTAGTGTTCTCAGAAAAATGAAAAGAATTGAATGAGCCAGCAGTACCCTATAAATAATAGTTTAATGCAAGTTGAGGATCAATTCAGATTTTCAGAATGTGCCCTAATGTCATTTAAAACAATTCAAAGACACAGTTTTTCTTTCACAAACTCTAAATATAATGGATATTCTTTAAGACTAGGGGGCTCTGCCCCCTGCTCGCTTTGCTCGCAACCCCTGGCCCAGTCACTTCACGGCTCTGCCGGTCATGTATGTGTCAGTGAATGTACAATTTAAACAGATTGTTATTTTCATGGGAACTGTTACATATGCATAATAGAATTGACTATTTTACATTACAGCAAGTAATTAACCATAGTAAAAATAGTCAAACATCAAAAATTGAAAGAACACGTATATGCTTTTGTATTTACGTCATATTTATTAAGTTCAGAATAAGCCCATTATTATTATTATTATTATTATTATTATTATTTGCTACCTGTAAAGCTTGTGCTTCTTTGCCTTCTTTAAATTGAATCATATTGAATTGGTAATAATTCAAAAGAATGACTTCGACCGTGCATTGGCAATTCCATTAAATGCCATCTGCTTTCCATTGCACTGACGTACCGAGTATCTAAATATGCTTGAACTTCGTCCTGAGACTGTTCTTTGTATACATTCACGCATACTCTATCGTACTCTTTATGAATGTACTTGTAGATGTACTTAATACTCATAACCGATGCACAATATTCGACATTAATATGACCATCAAATCGTTTGAGCAAATATGGGTTATACGGTACAATCATTGAATTATTATCACAATTTTAACAACTTTCTTTCTGTGATAAATGTGTTGTTTGTGATGAGTATCTCTGCGGAGGAAAACCAGCCTTAGTCAAATCTGTCGAATTAACAAAAGCTTTAGGAAATTTCTTTAAACACTTTTTTTTTGGAGTCCAAACATACTGAATCTTTTAAATGAGGTCCGTGAGACATGTGTTTAATGACTTTGTACCAGAATTCAGGATAGGTTTCTCTGTTTGGATTTTTAGCACAGACAAAACAATCTACATAATCAGGAGTTAATAATTTATTTTGCAAAGTAACCAATAAATGCATGTGAGGGTTTTGCAGATAAATTTTGTGTAAAAGGTGATACTTTTGGACGTATGGATTTGTATCTATTATTGGGTGTAAGATTTCTAATACGTCCGATTGTTTAACTTTCAATTCTATTTTGCATCGCTTCTCTGTGATCATAACGTTAAAATTTATAAGAGCTGAGAGAGCAAGAAGTGTGTCTGTCAAAAGCATTCACATTACTGAGAGGTGAGATTACCGTGTGCGTGGATGAATATGGTTGAGAAGAGGGCGTGACTTGAAAAAATCTCAAGGCCAAGGTCTCAACTCATGGGACTTGAAAAATCTTCCAAAAAGTCTTGTCTCGTCTTCCAAAAAGTCTTGTCTCATTGCAGGTTTTTTAATTATAATAGAGAGAAGTGAGTTTAGTTTTATATGTCTGATCTGTGTTTTTGGAAACATACCTTCCCAAAATAAAGTTATGTTGTAATTTATAATTTAGGCAGCAAGTAAAGTCATTGGAGTCAATTAAATGACAGAATTAAATGTAGGCTATAATCAGATTGTGTCCTAAAAAGGTACTTTATCCTATAAATGTTATTGCATATTTTTAGCATAATAATGAAACCTGTGACGAAGCATAAAATAATCTAATATAAGAAACTATTTATTCCTTTACTAGTTAAATTGTGTAGTGGTAAAGAGTAGCTGAAATTAAATGCAACAGCCCAGCTTGATCAAAATGAATGTGTTAAATCAAAGGATATTGTAGGCAAGTGAACTTTTTTCTTGGCCTTACAGTGCATGATTTTTTTCTTTGTCATTGTCTGATTTTTGTGTCATTTACCTGTAACACATATGAACAAATAAAGTTCCCAGTGTTGGATAATTAGGTTTACTTTGACTGTAACCTCTTAATTTTCTATCCAACAAGTCTGTTCACACTTTTCTTCTATAGCTTGGAATGGTTACCATTATTCATCAGATCAATTAAAAAGGCATAATCTGAAAATATAGGGACATGCTGGTTGGGATGACTTGAAATACATTGTTATGGATGGATAATTTGAAGCAGATAACAGATATACAGTATATGTCCCTGTAAGCTGTGCAGCTTGTTTATATCAAATAGGAATGGGTACTATTGATCTTAAACGGCTGTTTCATATTAGTGAAGAAGCGGAGAAGGGGTGATTTGTTACTGATGCATCTTAGAAAAAAGAATTATTAGTTGTATTGTGTTAAGATGAAAGAAAAGTGATAAAATACACTCTTGAATGCATCAGATGCTGCCTGAATCAAACATGTACGAAATCCTATATATTCTGTAAGGCTACCATGACTGAAATAAATACATTTCTCACTCATTTTTATGGGTTTGAGGGGAGCATTCTTTCTGGAAATTGTGTAAAACTACTGGCCAAAACACATAGCACCCCTTCAATAAAGATCTTCTCTACTGTAAGTACACAACTACAGTAGTTTGGGAAAGGGGATATATTAGGGGGAAAATGTGAAAGAAGTTTGAACTGGAGACTTTCAATGTAAAGTGAATAAAAAAAACAAAGATGACAGTGGAAGGCAATTCCTGGAAAATTCACATTCACTCACCACAGAGACTTTTAGGAAGCAAATAGGTAGCCCTCATAAGGAGAGTAATAATATTATTAAAAGGTGGGTATCATATATCACATGTGTATGTTGGGAACCAGACATCTATCATTCTGCATTTAGTAATTCTAAGAGATAGTACTTGATGAGGAGACAGGAAAATGCAATTTTATCTCTGGGTATTACTAGTGCTTTTTCAGTCATAAGCTATGACATGAGCATTTTAGGGGTTAATGCAGGATTTTAAGGGACTTAAAACAAAAGCCCAATTATAAAACTGGAGATCTGGAATAGCCAAACCTGCCCCAGTTCAATTGCAAGAGTGCGTATTATATTTAATCCGCAGCCTCTTTTCACTCCATATAAATGTTGAAGGGATCTTACTAGAGCTGAGGAAATTAAAACCTGTGACTACATACATATTGATTGCTGCACATGAGACAGAAGGGATAAGGCAAGATTAGTCCAGAAGGTTAAAAATGATTTCACTTGCCTCACTTCCTGCTTCAGTAACTGGAGATGGCTATTGTATTTATGAAAAAAAATATCAGACCTTAAATATCTTAGTTGAGAAGGAACAGGTGTATTAAACATTTCCCATATTGTAGTGGTCATTTAATGGAAGCCAAGATAATTTAAGCTGTATGTTTTTATATACTAAAAGGGATTCTGAGTAACTGAAAATGTTTAATTCATTATTAATATATAATTCTGAGCATATGCAGATACAGTATATAGTTTAAAACTAATAGTGTTTCACTCACATAAAACACTGAGACTTTCAAATTGCTATTTACAGCTAATAACCCTGTAGGGTCAGAGTTTTGTCTCATATTTAGCAGAGCAAAATATCCAAAGTAATATTTGATTATTCCCAAAAATTGTAGTTACTATAGACAGGAGGTCACCGACATGAGGGGCTCTACTCTCTTACATATAGGCTAGGGACAAGCCTTTTATAGAGCATATAATATAGCAACGCTATATTATAGATAGCCATGGGAAATTAAATGTTCAGTGTAAATTTAAACTTGCAGTGTGTATATATATATATATATATATATATATATTTATATTTATATATATATTTACTCTATATATTGTCACGCTTGGGTCACAGATTTGCACAGAAACACAGGAGGTTGTAGAGACAGGAACTTTATTCAAACACTGCAAACGAACATATGCCTCTTTCAAAAGTTTAAACGTGCTCCATCACAAGACAGAGATGACAGTTCCGTCTCGCAATTAAAAGATTGCAAACATATCTTCCTCTTCAAAGGAGTGCGCGTCATGAGCAGATAATGTCTGGGAGAGAGAGAGAGAAAAGCATTCAATCAAAAACCGATAGGTACTGTTCAGGCTTTTAAGTATGCAAAGTACTGCGAGGGAAGCATATCATGCGACAGGGCAGCCGCAAGTAAGCCAGCAAGTAAGGGAGAAATGTGAAGGTTATCTTTCAGTGTTTTTAGAGGAGCGTCCGTATCCTCTAGGGATGCGATCAGTATCCTTGCTCACAATATATAAAATCCTAAACCTAAAAGGGCAACGATTTTGTGCAACGATTTTATGTGACTTTTTGGTCACACTATAAATCTGTCTTATTTTAAAACCAACATATATATGTTTGGTATGATTCTTTTCAGAATTTATTGAACTTTATTGTGGTGTTCTTAGATTTTCAGATTCTTATTCCATTTTTAAATTATAAACTAAAAAATATAAAGAACTCACATCCCGCAAGACGAGTTTTTGTGCCAAGAGATTTAACCACGCACGGAGCCGGAAATAAAAGACAAAGAGTAGATGACAAAGGCAGCTTCTGTACAGGCTTTTAAATGTTCGAAGCGCCGCACGAGATACAGAGCAGAGCAGCAGCAGCAACAAGCCAGCAGCTGATCGAGCAAAGAGGAGGGAAAAAACTGTATTTGTTTCCCATTGTATCACCATTTAAGAGGAGGTTTCGGAGGAGCGACCGCATCTCCTTGGGATGCGTTCAGCCCCCCCCTCCTCACAACACAAGTGGCAGAGACATGAAATGGCTGGTGCGTTGTGCAGAAAAGGGGGGTTGGTGAGCAAAGCGAGCATGGGGTAAGCCCCCTAGTATATATTTATTTCTTTGAATACACTTCTAAGGATTGCTTTCACCCTGATAATAATTAAGAGTCATAGTTATGTAATACTTTACAGTGAACAAAATTTAGCTTTTTCTCCCTGGATTTAATAATTGAAACTAACAACAATAGGCTATTGATATGGTCCTAATGCAATGCTTTTGAATTTCAGACAAGGCGTACAGGGCAAATTATTCCAGTACAGTCCAGAAAATACAATTTCATTTTAAATTTAGAGTCTAAAAAATATGTAGTATGGCAGAGATGCAATTAACACTGCTACTTAAAAAAGGTTTGGGGATTAGCATTCCATTCCCAGCCTGGTCATTGTCTGAGTGGAGTTTATACATTCTCCTGATGTTTATATGGGTTTTCCTCTTGGTAATTCAGTTTCCTCCCATAGGTCTAACAGTATGTGTGTTAAGTTAACTAGTAACTCTGAATTGGACAGTTATATGTGTGTGTGTGTGTGTGCGTGCAGTGTAGTGTACCCTATCCAGCAAGGAGCCATACCACATGCACCTCACTTCAGAGCAGGTAATCCACCTGAAGCTAAGCATGTTTGGGCCTAGCCAATACTTGGATGGGAGACCATACAGGAAAAGCTAGGGTTGCTGCTGGAAGAGGTGTTGGTGAGACCAGCAGGGGGTGCATACCCTGTGGTCTGAATGTGGATTCCAATGCTGCAGTGCATTGATGGGAACACTGTGCTGTAAAATGGCACTATCCTTCTGATGAGATGTAAAACCAACGTCCTGACTCTCTGTGGTCATAAAAGATCCCTGGGCATTCATTGTAAAGGGCAGAGTGTATCCCAATGCCCAGGTTAAATTGCTCTACATGGCCTAATCATTCTGGCCCCCTAATCATCTCCTGTTTCTAACTGACTATCTCTTTCACACCTTCACCACCTAATAGCTCATGTGTGGTGAGGGTACTGGTGAAAAAATAACTGCCATTGCATCAACCAGATGGATGCTATACATTAATGGGGGTTGAAGTGGCTCCTCACTCACTATGTGTAAAGCACTTTGAGTAGTGAGAAAAGTGCAATGTAAGAGTAAAGAATTATTATTATTATTATTGTTATTATTATTATCATGGCACCCCGTACATGGTTAGTCTCTTTTTTGTTTTGAAAATGTGGTCTTCTGAAAGAACAGAATGAAAAATTTCCCTATATATTTATATTATCTATATTCATTTGTGGCTGTCAGGATTTCGAAGATTTTCCGGGTGTTCTGCACTTTCTCTGTTTAGTTTTTTTACCATTTATTTTATGGTGTGGCCTTTCAGAAACTGGCATGTTTATTTACCATAAGACATAGCATCAGTGGCCACTCAATTAGGGTCACCTATGTATTTGGTATGACCCACTTTTATCTAAAGGAAAGCCTGAATTCTTCATAGTATGGATTCAATCAAGTGATACCATCAAGCTTTTAATGCATATTTATCAGCCATATACTGTATTCATGCTTCAAATTCCTCATGCCATCAAGGTGCTCTGTTGGATTGAGAGCTGCAAACTGTACAGGCTATCGGAGTAAACTGAACTTGCTGTCATGTCGAAGGAAACAGCTTGAGATGATGTACGTTTTGTGACATGACACATTATCCCACTGGATGTATCCATTTGAAAAAGGGTAGATGGAGGCCCTAAAGGGATGCACGTGGTCAGCAACGATGCTTAGGTATGCATTGGTACCTGTTTGATTCTTTAATGCTTTTTAGTGGCCTACAAAATGTTCCCCACACCATTACACTACTAGTCAGTACTGTTGGCAAGGTGGATCATTGGAATCATACTGTTTATATCAAATTCTTTTCCTGTGGCAAATATCAAGATTTTTGAGAACATGTGTGACTTTTTAGTGTTTAATCATCCCAGTTTTTGATCATATGCCCACTCTAGTCCCATCTTCATGTTCTTGGCCTATAGAGTGGAACTTGATATTGACTTCTGCTGCTGTAGGTCACTTGGGTCAAGGACCAATGTATTATGTGTTTAAAGATGCTGTTCTGAACACTACAGTTATAAAGGCCTATTAAAGGTTAATGCATCCATAATATTCTTAACTATCTTAGAAAGTGCCACTTGTGGTGAGCTTTTTGCAGCATAACATATGAGCTTTTCACTTACTTTTCAATAAATTCACTAAAGTCCAGTCACTGCCTACTTGCCATCCATAACCTTTGTGACAGTTTAAGGGTCCCCGTGACCCCTTGAAACCTCAGACCAGATGTCAGACACCAGATAAAAGTCCAAGAAATGACTTTATTATTATAAATAAGTGCACAAAGCACCACCACTCCACTATACTCAATAACAATCAATAATCAAATAAACAATCCTCCAATCTCCCAGACGCTTAGCCACCCCGCCTCCCAACTCAGCTCATCCGTCTGGGATTTCCCACAGTCCTTTATAGTCCTCGACCTGGAAGTGCTTCTGAGCCCTCAGTCCATGTGATTATCCAGCACTTCCGGGTCAGGTAAAAACTTCTTTTTTCTTCAGCCCGGAAGTACATCATTTCTATATATTCTGTATATTTATACGGAAAATATAAATCCCTGGACCTCCCTGCAGCGACTCCTGGCGGCCTCCATGGTATCCAGCAAGGCTGTGCATTAAAACTCCACTGTCCATGAGGCCCTGCTGGAATTCGGGGCACCTCCATGTTGCAGGGAGGGCTCCATCTGGTGGCCTGGGGGTTTTGGCTGGGATGAACACCTTGCAGAATGCAAACTCGTTATCCACTATATACTGCAAAAGAAATCCTTCTTGAAGTGTGGAGTTGGAAGGTGTTCAGTTTAGGATGGAATGGACTCCGTTGTTAATTTTACCTTAGGTTTGCATACACACATTTACAATCCTGTATCACAGTTCATTTAGCTTCAGAATTTCCAAAATAATACTATTGACTCGAGCCATTTTATTTGAAACAACCAATGATCTTGCTCAAAGACATTTCAAAATGAAAATGTTTGATTACAGGATTTACAGTAGTTGCACCTTATGGCCACTTTAAATTATGACAGTAAGTAAAATGTGTGAATTAATTATTTTTTCACTTTATTCTTGATCCGGTGCAATGAGTCAAATGACTAAGTTAAATGACCATTCATAGTTCTTCTTCTTTTGGCTGCTCCCGTTAGGGTTTGCCACAGTGGATCATCTTGTTCCATATCTTTCTGTCTTATACATCTTGTTCTGTTACACCCATCACCTGCATGTCCTCTCTCACCACATCCATAAACCTTTGCTTAGGCCTTCCTCTTTTCCTCTTCTCTGGCAGCTCTATCCTTAGCATCCTTCTCCCAATATACCCAGCATCTCTCCTCTGCACATGTCCAAACCAACGGAATCTCGCCTCTCTGACTTTGTCTCCCAACCTTCCAACTTGAGCTGACCCTCTAATGTGCTCATTTCTAATCATGTCCATCCTTGCCACACCCAATCCAAACTTAGCATCTTCAAATCAGCCACCTCCAGCCCTGTCTCCTGTTTTCTGGTCAGTGCCACCATCTCCAACCCATTTAACGTAGCTGGTTTCACTACCATTCTTTTAAAATACTGTATATCATAATCTTGTGCTGCACCTGTTATAAATGAAAGTATATTTCTGTCAGCTTAACTAAACCCTTACACTAAGAATTTGTGCTGGCAATAATATACCTCAGGTATTTATTCTCTGCTTATAATAATTGGATTAGATGGGATATTATTGTTTTATTAACAATGTGTTTTCTTTCCATTTTTTGAGAAAGTGAGAAAGATGCTTGAATGGAAACAAAAATTTATGCTTTTTATTATATGGCCATTACTGTTTGTCTATGTATAGCTCTGCTGTTATTGTGGTAATAATCCTCTTCTTGAGTCCCAATATGGTACTGATTTTCTTATTAGGGTCCTTAGATTAAGAAGTTTAAGAACCCCTGGCTTATTAGAAAGTTGAATTGTGATTTTAGCCTTAATATTTTGCACACCTGCTCAGTCTCATTTCCAGCCTGAGGTATAGTACATGTGGGGTTTACATTTTTTCATAATGTTCAGCTCGGTTCTCAGTATTGACTCTGGTTACTTCCCACAAGAAGAAAATATACATGGAAACCCAATAGATTTTGAAGTATGAATAAATGAATGAATTAGTGCAAAAGCTACATCCCATCCGGGCTCTTCAAATGTGCCCTTTTTTCAATCTTAAAGAGCTGTCAATGGCTCTTTGGGCTTTAGCAGCTGTTTGTCTGCCTAAGGCTAAAGAACCCTGATTTGAAAAAAAAAAAGCAAACAAGTCCTCACCTTGAAGCTGCAAGCAGAGGCAGGCTTGCTGCTACACATGCACTGACAAGCTCCCTGCACATGCACAGACACGCTCCACACACATACACAAGCTATTCTACGGTCCATTCACTCTGGTGGGGTAATGAAAGAAAGATGACTGTCTAATACTGTAACCTAGCAACCACCCTACACTCACACACATCCCACGCCCTTCCATCTCACTGTGTAGATTCTCAGCTATTAACAACAGTTGATGCGTTAAGAGAAAAAAAAAAAAAAACTGCAACCAAATAAACATATTTGACCGCTCTCACATTATTATACTTGAAGGGGTACTCTATTAGTGACTTTTCTCATTTTTTTTATCCCCCTCTCTTTATTTCTCTCTTTACCTCAATCTCTCATGTCTCATAATGGACTTTTCTAACTCACTCATCATTCACAATCAGGTGACAAATTGGTATATTAGAATTATTTCGCACCTGAAAAATTCAGCCACTAGCAGACTGGTGACCCAGAAGAGGAAGCAAGAGCCTGAGAAGATTTTGCTCCCTAGACATTTCTATCTAAAATTGTAGAATGCATTGCCAGTTACAAATTCTGCTGTGGCACAGAAAATAAGGTCTGTGTTGGATGCCCATCCCATTCCAAGCTCAATTTAGCCAATTCTAGCTTCATATTTACCTCAAAGGTCCTGGACGGGCAAACAGGTCAAGTTCGGATCACAGCCTCCACACCGTGTTGTTATGACAAATCCTATAGCATGGCCTCAAGGGATGAACATGAGATTCCCCTGCTTTTCGCCACTCAGTCATTCCCTGGGTAATTGCAATGTTCAGTCTCTTAATTTAGCAGTAGATTAAAGATTAGAAATAGATTATAATCATGAAACTCTTTGCAGCTATTAAAACAAATCCAGACCCACAGCAGCAGCTGCAATCTCATTCATAAATATTCCCTTTTATGTATGCAAAGCCAAAACAGTAATGCCAATGCTTAATCTCTTGAAGACAAAAGAAAAAGAATAAAGCAGACACATTCGAAACCATAGACTTTCTCTTTATTAAAATATATATTTTATATAAAATATACATATATATTTTTATCTTTTGTTAGCTTTTTTATATTTCAACACAAAATTAATTTTATCAGTTAGGGGAATTACTTTAAATTGACATCAGGAAGAAGAGAAGACCTACTGCTTGCTGTGCTTGCCTGCTTCCTCCAAATCCCCCCCATTCCCCCCCCCCCCCCCGGGTGCGCTACGCTCCAGCCACTTCACGTCTCTGCCGCTCGCGCTGTGAAGGGGTGGGGGGCGGCTGAGGAGATGTGGATGGATCAGCTGCTGGCTTGCTGCTGCTGCCCGAACTGTGTGTTCTGCTTGTCGCGTTGCGCGTCGATCGTTTAAAAGCCTGTACAGCAGTTAGCTCCTCTAACATGACAGTGACTTCAGTTTTCTCAAATGGCCTATACAGGCCCCAAATGTCAGTTAAATAAAGTACCCTTAGGTTGAGGTGGAACCGAGGGTTTGTACAATAAATGCATGCCTGAACCATCTGCAGTGACTATATGATTTTATCAAGTGTAAATAAACCAAAGTTAGAAATGTTATACAGGACCTTGTTATATCCATGACTTGGACAATTATAGCTGTTCTGGAGGCAAAGGGGTCCTACATGGTAGCAGACAGGTGTCCATAATAAAAAATGGTGAGTACATGATAAGCAGTACAATCTTAAAGCACACAAGGAAGTGTGGGTGGTTCCATTTTTGTAAAATGAATACTAATACTATGACAACTCCTATTAACACAGTTTCTTTTCCTTCATGACAGAAGGATATAAAATCACAGATAAAAAATACCTGTCAACCCTAAAGCCAAGAAATCTCTTATAACCTACATATTTATGTCACCTGTTTGAAAAGCAAATACATCCTTGCAAAGTTTGCCTCGAATGACCCTCCATTTGTTGAAGAGCTAAAGATTAGCCATAGAAATCCCTCTTCAGGCTGTATAATACAAATTTTATCTCCCTCTAACTTTACACTTCTTATTTGTGCCTATACTTCAGCATGTAAATTGTGCTGAAGATGCATGTTTCCTTTAAACTCTAAGGTTGAATAAAACTACCATAGAAGGCAGAGTCTTCACCTACAGGCTACACAAATTCTAAAATAATCTGGCTACCAATATTAGAGAAGCTCCATTATCATTATCACTGATTTAACAGCCGCATTCTGGGTATACCCATTTTAGCTGGTTCCCCTCAAATCTTTTCCCTTCATTCTCCGGGGTCCTGTGCATTGTCTGGTGTGACACCCAGTCTTTTTATATCATCTGACACCACCCACCAACCATGCTATCTTTAGCCTCCTTCTTGGTCCCATCCCATCCAGTTCTATCTTAGTACACATCTTCACCCAGTCATCTGTATGTCTAAACCACCTTGATCTGTTTCTCTTCAACACAAAACATTTTTCCTCCAAGTCTTTCTCATAACTCATCATTCACATTCTTCTGACTTAATGAAACTTCAGTATCCTTCTGATCTTTTTCATCTTTGCTCTTTCCAGCTTTGTGTTATGTTCTGCTTTAACTGGCCATTCTTCACTCCCATAGAGTATACTACTCTTAACACAGCTTCACAAACATTTTCCTTCAATTCCAGAGAGACTTCTTTAGAGGTCAGAATGGGTGTAGCTCTCAGAATTTCTTCACCCTCAGTACCACAGCTGTACCCATATCTCCTTCTGCACTTAACATCTCATCTAAGTAGCAGAATCTCATTAATTTTTCCAAAGCCACACTTTTGCTGATGCCTAAATTCACTCTTAGTACATTATCATTGTGCAGCCCTCTCACACACCTTCTATACCACTTCACAACACTTTATCTTTATGCAACCCATGCATTGGACTGAGTTTCTCTAACACCTCTATCACACACTTGCACGGCCATGCAACCACCTCTTCTACGCCTCCTGCCACTTCACCTCCAACTGTCATCTTGGCTTTTCCTGCTGCTTTCAGTTTTACTTAACTTTTTGCCATTAATACAAGATTATCAGCAGATAATGCCCCTTCATGCACTTCTTCGGACCATCACTGCCACAACAAACTTGAAATCGATTCCTGGTGCAACCCCAAATTCACTTCAAAATCCTATCCCCAGTTACTGTCCTGACAAGCACCCATGCCCTCTCATAGATTGATGTCACCAAAGACACCAACCATTTATCCAACCCATCTTCCTCAATGTATATCTTACCACCTCTTGCAGCATTCTGCCAAACACTTTCTACAGATCTGCAAATGCACAATGCAACTTCTTTTCCTTTAAATATGCTTTTACTGCAATTGCCTGACAACAAAGATGGCACCTATTTTTGGATGTTTCCTTTCCAGGAAAGAACCAAGGCTGAAGACTCATTTTAGCATAGCATAGTCTTGTTAGAATCTGTTAGATTATTTCAAATGCTTCCCTTATATTGTTTTTTAATTAATAATATTTTTTTTTACTATTTGCTAACTTGTTTATCTCTTTTCTTCTTTTAATCTGTGGTGGCACTCTGCTTTGGAATAGATGCATCATCAATGTAATGGACAGCTCTGCAAGTGTGCGTGTGGGAGATCCACCAGGGTGATGTTCTCACCTATTGTGCTGTGACACAGACAGACAGACACCAGAATGTTCAAAACACACACGTTTATTCTCCTTTTCTTCTTTACATAAGGTATAAAAGCACCAACACCGTTTCTCTTCTCTTTCTCTCGCCTCTACTCCCCTACTCACAAGCTCCATCTCCTTCCTCCCAACTCCAGCTTGTCTACTGGAGGGAGGCGGCCCCTTTTCTAATAACCTGGAAAGGCTCCAGGTGCTCTGCCCAACGACATTTCCTGGTGTGGCGGAAGTGTCAGATGAGCACCCGGAAGCACTCCGGGTGCCCCTGGGATTTCTTCCCGCAGCACTTCCTGATGTGGCACAAGTGCTGCCATCCAGGGTTCCATAATTGTCCGGGCGCCCCCTGGCAGTGGCCACGTCCCCCCTACAGGGTTGAGCTTTCCAGCTCCGTGGCCCCCATCCAGTCCAGGGAGGCTGCCCTCTGGCATTCCGGGAGAAATGCTGCCCCTTTTTCTGTCCACTGGTTCTTCCGGCGTCCCAGTGGGGCAACGACTATATTATATATATATATATATATATATATATATATATATACACAGTACAGTATATATACACACACACAGGGTGTCCATAAAGTCAGTGTGTAATTTAAAATATTTGTAACTTTGTAAGTATATATGATAGAAAGAATCTGTAAAAAGGATTAGAAAGAAGAAACATTTACATTTTTTATTGTTCTTGTTAATTTTCAACATGTCCACCATCATTACAATACAAAGGGTAATACGATTCTGTAGTTCTCAGAAAACATTTTCAAGATGATTTTCAGTAATACCATCAATCACATCAGTTATCCTAGCTTTCATGTCTTCTAAAGATCGAGGTTTGGTTGAATAAACATTAGTTTTCACATGTCCCCATAAAAAGAAATCTTATGGAGTTAAATCTGGTGAATGTGGAGTCCAAGAAAATGGTCCACCTCTTCCAATCCATCTGTTAGGGAATTTCTCATGTCGAAACTGTCTACCATGCAAAGCAAAGTGACAAGGAGTACCATCTTGTTGAAACACTGTATTTTCTATCAGTCCTAATTGTTCAAGTTGAGGAATAAAGTAATATTGCATCATTTCTAAATAGCTATCACCATTAACAACATGCCCTTCAAAATAGAACGGCCCAATTAATCGATTTTTTCCCAAAGCACACTACCCATTAACTTTGGGAGAATCTCTTTCATGTACAACAGACTTATATGGATTTTCAGTTCACCAAATATTGTAAAAATAAAACTTCTAAAGACATAAAAAAACTAGATATATCAAGCTTTCTAATCCTTTATACAAATTATTTCTATCACATATACTTACAAAGTTACAACTATTTTAAATTGCACACGGACTTTATGGACACCCTGTATAGACCAGTGTGTCTTCTTTATAACAGTAAATGAAATTTGGTAACTATTTACACAATTTATTTTTGAATCATTAAAGAGGGCAGATCACCAGAATGTTTAATGGACTAAAATGATATTAGTCCTCCATTTATCATTGTTTTTTATTTCCAGTATTTTCTTCTATTGACATTTTCTTTTATTAAGTATGTGCCCTTTTGTCAGTTGCTTCGATCAATTGTGATGCACTGTCTGTTGGAATGAACAATGCAATGCAGTTTATGACTACATGCATTACAAAATACATTTTAACAGATGGTGTAAACATTAATGCTGAATATGTCCGTGAATATGCCCAACAGATTGTAACTGCTGGATGGAAAGAAATCATCTGATTTATACAGACAGACACACACACATACATACACTGCATGACATGCACACCTTTAAACACATATAATCTTTTGATTTTGACCATTCTGAGTATGTAGACTTTCGTTATGATTTTCTCTCTGTACAAATCCCTAGATTCTATCATTTATCTTGCTGATCTAATGCTATTTTAAATGACAGCAGTTTAGAATTCTGAACTCTGTCCTGGTCCTATTCTTGAGTCACTTGTGAGACTAACACTGGGGAGACTGAACAGTCTAATTATGAGTTCTAATTTTTTCATTTAAGTGGATAGCATACGGGTCTTATGAAAATAACGAGAAGTCTCTTTTGTATGAAGAACACAGAATTAATGACAAAGTGTAGCCTTAAATTGTGCATGTGTTTATTTAAGTACTTGTGCTAGTGTGTGCAGTTTAATACAGCTGTGCTCTTCGAGTTCCCACTATGCTTTGTTCAGACTCATTTCAATGGCCTCCATGACTACAAGATTGTTGTTAAGACGCGGTTATTCCATGCTGTTAGCTTGATTGAAGTTTTTGCACACTTCAAGAGAACGAGGAGGATTTGGACTCCTAACTGAGCAACTACAATGATATTTCACAAAACCTCCTGAGTATAATGTAAATTTGCTTGAATTTCTTATTTTTTCAGAACCTAAAGTAGAAACATGCAGACAAAACTGAATGAAGTCATGCAGCTTATGACAAATTCCACATTACACTATATAAAGGTAATGTAACTTTTGAGTTGTAAGCAAATAGTAATGGATGAGAATTAGTCAATTAGATATATATATATATATATATATTGTAGCAAATACGCCCTTTGTCCACCTCTTGAACCCTCAGGTACCACTCTGAACACCGGATGAAAGTATAAATATTCTTTCTTTTATTATTAAACGGTGCACAAAGCACTCTCCACACCACACTCATATAACTACAAACTCTCTCAATAAACAATACAATCCTCCACTCCCAGACACTTTGCCCTCCTACCTCCCAGCTCAGCTCAGTGTACTGGGCTTCCCACAGTCCTTTTATAGCCCCTGACCCGGAAGTGGTTCCTGGCACAACCCACAAGTCCGTTTCCTTCCGGGTCAGGGCAAACAGTCCTCTTCTTCTTCCCGGGAGCACGTTGTTTCCTTCAGTCACGTGACTGTGACGCACTCCCAGGTTATAGGGCACGCAAGAGCCCACTAGCCCCCCTACAGCGACTCCCAGTGGTCCCCAAGGTATCCAGCAGGGCTGTGTATACAAACTACAAAGTCCATGAGGCCCTGCTGGAACTTGGGGCACCATCATGCTGTCCGGAGGGCTCCTCCTAGCGGCCTGGGGGTGGCGACCGGAGTCTGTAGCCGGTCGTCCATCACAATATATATATATATACAGTGCATCCGGAGAGTATTCACAGCGCATCACTTTTTCCACATTTTGTTATGTTACAACTTTATTCCAAAATGGATTAAATTCATTTTATTCCTCAGAATTCTACACACAACACCCCATAATGACAACGTGAAAAAAGTTTACTTGAGATTTTTCCAAATTTATTAAAAATAAAAAAAATTGAGAAAGCACATGTACATAAGTATTCACAGCCTTTGCCATGAAGCTCGAAATTGAGCTCAGGTGCATCCTGTTTCCCCTGATCAGCCTTGACTTGTTTCTGCTGCTTAATTGGAGTCCACCTGTGGTAAATTCAGTTGACTGGACATGATTTGGAAAGGCACACACCTGTCTATATAAGGTCCCACAGTTGACAGTTCATGTCAGACCACAAACCAAGCATGAAGTCAAAGGAATTGTCTGTAGACCTCCGAGACAGGATTGTCTCGAGGCACAAATCTAGGGAAGGTTACAGAAAAAAGTCTGCTGCTTTGAAGGTCCCAATGAGCACAGTGGCCTCCATCATCCATAAGTGGAAGAAGTTCGAAACCACCAGGACTCTTCCTAGAGCTGGCTGGCCATCTAAACTGAGCGATCGGGGGGAGAAGGGCCTTAGTCAGGGAGGTGACCAAGAACCCGATGGTCACTCTGTCAGAGTTCCAGAGGTCCTCTGTGGAGAGAGGAGAACCTTCCAGAAGGACAACCATCTCTGCAGCAATACACCAATCAGGCCTGTATGGTAGAGTGGCCAAACAGAAGCCACTCCTTAGTAAAAGGCACATGGCAGCCCGCCTGGAATTTGCCAAAAAGCAACTGAAGGACTCTCAGACCATGAGAAAGAAAATTCTCTGGTCTGATGAGACAAAGATTGAACTTTTTGGTGTGAATGCCAGGCGTCACGTTTGGAGGAAACCTGGCACCATCCCTACAGTGAAGCATGGTGGTGGCAGCATCATGCTGTGGGGATGTTTTTCAACAGCAAGAACTGGGAGACTAGTCAGGATAAAGGGATAGATGACTGCAGCAATGTACAGAGACATCCTGGATGAAAACCTGCTCCAGAGCGCTCTTGACCTCAGACTGGGGCGACGGTTCATCTTTCAGCAGGACAACGACCCTAAGCACACAGCCAGGATATCAAAGGAGTGGCTTCAGGACAACTCTGTGAATGTCCTTGAGTGGACCAGCCAGAGCCCAGACTTGAATCCGATTGAACATCTCTGGAGAGATCTTAAAATGGCTGTGCACCGACGCTTGCCATCCAACCTGATGGCGCTTGAGAGGTGCTGCAAAGAGGAATGGGCAAAACTGGCCAAGGATAGGTGTGCCAAGCTTGTGGCATCATATTCAAAAAGACTTGAGGCTGTAATTGCTGCCAAAGGTGCATCGACAAAGTATTGAGCAAAAGCTGTGAATACTTATGTACATGTGATTTCTCAGTTTTTTTATTTTTAATAAATTTGCAAAAACCTCAAGTAAACTTTTTTCATGTTGTCATTATGGGGTGTTGTGTGCAGAATTCTGAGGAAAAAAATGAATTTAATCCATTTTGGAATAAGGCTGTAACATAACAAAAAGGTGGAAAAAGTGATGCGCTGTGAATACTTTCTGGATGCACTATATATATATATATATATATATATATATATATATATATACTAGCCAACCCGCGGCATAGCATATGCCGCATAATTATGTATTGATGGGTGAACACTTCCTGAACGACACAGTTGTCAGTACTTGTAGATAAGGTGTAGCGGGTCTTTGTTGTTGACGCTTAATATAGCTTACGTACTGTGAGGTTCCGGAGTCACAGTTGAGAAACACTTTTTTAATGTCTTTTAAGCACAGAGGAAACAATGAACATGTGAAACATCCGTAATGTAATAAGCCACCAAGAAAAGTAACATTGCAACAATGCTATCTACGACCCGATCGCTGTAAACAGAAGTGAAAACAAAATCAAGCCTGGTGTATTCTTTAACTGCCATGTGGCGCAGTAGTAGTGCTGCTGCTTTGCAGTAAGGAGACTGTGGAAGATTGTGGGTTTGGTTCCCGGTTCCTCCCTGTGTGGATAGCGCTTTGAATACTGAGAACACCGCTATATCAATGTAACGAAGTATTATTATTCTTATGTGTCCAGCGCTCTCTCTCTCGCGCGCGTGTGTGTGTGTGTGTGTGTGTTGCTCGCTCGCTGCACGTGTTCCTGCAGGCATACACCGCATAATTATTTATTGATGGCTGAACACTTCCGGAAAGACACAGTTGTCTAAAAGGAGGGAAAAAAAAATGAACATTTGCAAAATCCGTAACACACTGCTTTCAGTAAGTACAATGCACATACGTTTAATTTGTCGGCCACTTTTTGCCAGCCGTCTTTTCTGGTTTGGGCTGCTTTTGCAGTGTTACCGCTTGTGCATATTAAATCTTGAAATCCTTTGAGTAACTAATTAACTAACTAACACCCACCCACCCACACAGCTTGTGTAGAAGGTTAGCTGCTGAGAGAGTGTCTCGACTGTTGCAGGGCCTACATCGTTGGAGCAGGTGAGACGCTAATGAAACAGAGGCACAGGGCCCGACACGATCGCTGTAAACACAGGTGAAAACAAAATCGAGCCCGGTGCATTCTTTAATTGCCTTGTGGCGCTGTAGTAGTGCTGCTGCTTTGCAATAAGGAGACTCTGGAAGATTGTGGGTTCGCTTCCCGGTTCCTCTCTGTGTGGATAGCGCTTTGAATACTGAGAACACCGCTATATCAATGTAACGAAGTATTATTATTCTTATGTGTCCAGCGCTCTCTCTCGCAAGCGCGTGCCTGTATGTGTGTGTGTGTGTCGCTCGCTCTCGCTCTCTCTCTCGCTCACCCGCTGCACGTGTTCCTGCAGGCAAATGCCGCATAATTATTTATTGATGGCTGAACACTTCCGGAAAGACACAGTTGTCTAAAAGGAGGGAAAAAAATGAACATTTGCAAAATCCATAACGCTGCTTTCAGTAAGTACAATGCACACGCGTTAATTTGTCGGCCACTTTTGCCAGCCGTCTTTTCTGGTTTGGGCTGCTTTTGCAGTGTTACCGCTTGTGCATATTAAATCTTGAAATCCTTCAAGTAACTAATTAACTAACACTCACCCACCCACCCACACACACAGCTTGAGTAGAAGGTCAGCTGCTGAGAGAGCGTCTCGACTGTTGCAGGGCCTGCATCGGTGAAGCAGGTGAGACGCTAATGAAACAGAGGCACAGGGCTTATTGGTTTTTAAAGACTGCTTCCTTCATTGTGTTTTGAGAGGGAAACATACAATTGTCCGTGACTGACAATTGGAGCACCGCCGTCGCACGCTCATTCAGCGATTCACATCCGCGACAAACATGCCTCTTCTTACATGGTCCTGCCGCGTCCACCCTCTTTCTCAAAGCATACACATCACCTGGTCATGCGTGCCCGCTCGCAAGAGAAACTCACGAAGACCCGCCCACCAACTCTAAGACCATGGCGTGTAAAACAGTTTGCGATGGTGGTGCGTGCGTCATAACCGAAAAGAATAATGAAAAGTCAACGTGTCTCAGAGGTGCATATGGAGTCTAGCAGAGACGAACGTGAATGACGCCCTGTGTTGTGAGGTGCTGTGTCCGAGGTGGTGGGTGTGGCTCAGCGAGTTGTCATCGTATCCAATGACGTCATGTTTTGTGAGTTGCTGCGTCCGAGTTGGTGGGCGTGGCTCTGCGAGTTTTCGTCGTATCCAATGGTCTTAGAGTTGGTGGGCATGGCTGTCTTGCGTGCTTTCCATGGGTGGCTACTTGCGTGCTTTCCATGGGTGGCTACTTGTCGGCGGCTTAGTGAATTATATATATAGATATTGTCAGAGATGGCTGGAGTCAGGTGAGGAGAAGGACAGAACTTGGTGGAGGAGGCTAGGAGATGGCTTGAAGAAGTAAAGGCAGTGTGAAGAGGCCAGGATTTTGGGAACTAGGTGTTTGTGTGGCACTTGGACTGTGTATATAATAGTGTAAATAAGCCCTCACTGACTCACTGACTGACTGACTGACTGACTCACTCATCACTAATTCTCCAACTTCCCGTGTAGGTAGAAGTCTGAAATTTGGCAGGCTCATTCCTTACAGCTTACTTACAAAAGTTAGGCAGGTTTTATTTCGAAATTCTGCGCATAATGGTCATAAACTGGAACCTGTTTGACTGACTCATTCATCACTAATTCTCCAAC